>NW_028263392.1:19611749-19849249 GCF_051168715.1 Poecilia mexicana
GGGGAAGCGGCTCCGCCTCACCCCGTAGTGATCGAGTCCTGGCAGCTGCAGCGCCGCCGTTCCCCTCTTGTATATCTGAGTATCTGCCTCTCATCGTTCTCTCAGTCTGTGATACTGTTTGTCAGTTACCAATAAGAATGATTGATCTGCCATCGTCGTCATGGTTTCCCCTCTCCGTCTTCCTGCTCCAAGCAGAGCGCCGCTGCTGCTGCGCGTTGATTCTTCAGGTTTCCTTTACATACAGACAGAAACCACTAGGCTAAAAACAAATCGCCCAGCGGATGCCACCGATCGCTCCGGGATCCAAACTTTGCAATAATTTCGCGAACTCACTACTTTTGCCGCTGCTCCGTTCCGCTTCTTTTTCACCGTAACTTGAGCAGCTTTACTTTGTCTCTTAGCAACAAAATACATCCCATAATTATTTATTGAAGATTTGAGATTTCTAAAACCAAAGGAATCTGACGTTGCGTTTCATTTTTACCTTTGGAAGCTCATTTCCTGTCACATAACCGGAAAAGCCGGTTTACTAATTTTAGCATAACTCCAGTTTCACTTGGCCTGTTAACGCAATTTAAAAACTGGTGTGTAGTTTATAATGTGCTCTTTAAGCACAAGTTGAAAGTGGGACTGGGGGAGGCGGGGTCTGGCTGCCAAGCCGTCACAAACCAGACGTATGAGGCTATGGACCCCTGTGGTCTAATGTATCGATACTCGCGGATGAAAAATCGATACATATTGTAGAATCGATTTAATTATACAGCCCTGGTGTCGATGTGTGTCGAACAAATCGCGTCCCGTATCGGTCCAATACGGGACGATTCTCTATAACACACACTCCCTCAGCTCAGACACACAGCACACACTCTGTTTGCTTCCTGGGAGTCAGAGACAGCAGTCTCCATGGCAACAAGGACCCCCTGCTCTGGGTTTGGGCGTTACCTGGGGACCGGATCGGAACCAGCACAGGTGTCCGCCTGTCCCTGCTGGATGTCCAGCTGGGGGCTGGTGTACCCCAGGGTCCCTGAGTAGTTCACATCCTGTTGGGACAGCAGAGGCGTCAGGACGCAGCGGCAGGCTGGGCCGCTCAGGTGAGCAGTTCGTTACCTGGACGACGGACGGGCGTCGTCTCTGCTTAGCTGCAGTGGGTGTCCTGGGGTCTCTGCTGTCCAGGCGGTGGCGCTGTCGCACAATGTACTCATAGGTGCTGAGTCTGTTCCACACTGAGGAGACACGGCTCCAGGTGAGCCATAGCGGCCGGCGGGGGACACAGGTGAGACAGGTGAGGCTCTTACTCAGGTAGATGTGGAAGCAGAGCAGGTGGCAGAGAAGCCCCGATGACAGCAGGCCCATCGCCATGGTAACGGCAGCCAGAACCGGGATGACGGCGGCCGCTGACCTGAGAGGAGCCACAGGGAGGAAGACGAACCACACACCTGTCTGATTCTGGACTGGGGACACAGCAAACACATTCCGTCTCATACTCCAAGCTACAAGCCTTGTTCCACGGGGTCAGAGGTCAAGCCTTACCCAGGAAGTGTTTGTCGGTGCGCAGGTTGGACGGGTCCCTGAAGAACTCGACGAAGACGTAGGAGGCGAAGAGCAGAACCAGAGACACGCCCAGCAGAGCGGAGACAACGCTGTGGAGGAACAACCTGCAGGACAGGGGGACACGTGAAGACACATGTCCCGCCCCGCCCTGCTGCAGTGGATCAGCCAATCAGAAGTCACAAAGAGGACAGTAACACAGGTGTGACCAACGTGGCGTCCAGATGGAGCAGTAAGGAACCCGGTCATGGCGCAGCAGAACTGTGATTCCCTCAACAAGCTGCTGCATCTCAATAAGTGGGAATATTAGGAATATTATACAATATTAAGTCACACATCATGTTCATGTTTTCAACACTTTCTTCTGTTAATTATGATGATTTTGTGCTTCCAACCAATAAAAATTTCAGACCAATAAAAAACATTTTAATACCCAAATCTGGGCTCCTCCCAGCAGTCGAGCCAGATCAGAATCAGCTTTTCATTTACTGACATGTAGCTGTGCTTCAGACTGACAGGAGGACTTGCTGTTCCTCCTGATGCTTTCTTGTGTTTCCACCTGCAGAGCTTCCTTCAACCCGCCAGCTGACATGAGGAAACAGGAAGTACTCACTTGTAGTTCCTGCTGCCCACACAGTTGTTGAGCCAGCGGCAGTGGTGGTCGAAGTTAGCAACGCACTTGTTACAGGCGCTGCAGTGCTTCGACTTGGGTCCCCTGAAACAACACACACTCCAAGTGAAGTAAAACACTACAATCCCCAGAATGCAATGCAGCATCCCAGGTTAAATCTGCGAGAAGGACCTCGCTGCAGCAAACAGGAAGGGGCGGGACGGACCACTGTCAGTCTCATACCTTATTTGGAAGTCTTTTGGACTTCCAAAAGGGGGCGCTATTTTCTATACTTCCGTTTTTATTTTATTTTGAAATCTGTGATATATTTTCACCTTTAGGAAGGAGTTTCACTCTCAGAATGTATTTGAACTTATTTATTTTCTTCATTTTTCTATTTTCTTCAGCGCAGCTCACAGTTTTTAGCAAATTCTGTAGCTTTCGGTTGTACTTCTAAATCTGTTTCGGAGCCTGCTGCTGCCTCTAGTGGCATGGGGGTGGTAACACAACTAATATAATTACTAAATCAGAGTACATCTTTAATATTTATTATTAATTTTGGCATTACTGGAACAGTAAAAGATAAATTCCCTCACAAAAGAAGATACCTTTGCATTTTCTTAAGGAAGTAAAGCTAATTAAATGAGATAAACAAGAACTGAAAGTGATTAAAGTTTCACTTGATGGCCAACCTGTTGAAACTGTGGCAAATTTTAAATACCTCAAGTCGTTCCTGGACAGTCAGCTCAACTTTGCTGAAAACACTGACTATATTTTAAAGAACTGTTCTCAGAGACTCTACCTTTTAAGGAGACCCAGTGATCTTTGAGTAAGCCAACTTGAGCTTGTGTACAAGACAATGTTGCCATCTCCTCGGCTGGTTTGGTCACATGAGCTGCAGACTAACAGAATCTTTTAAGAATAGTTTGAATGGCAGGTATAACAGCAGGTAAATGGTGGTGAAACCAAAACCATCTCTGTCTCAACTGTTTGCTGAAAGAACATGGAAGATGGCAGGAATATTTCAGCAGAGATCATCCATCCTCTTTATTCATCAGTGTGAACCTCTGAGTTCATGAAGGTCTTACTGTGTTCCTCTGGCAATAAGAACATTTATTAGACGTCATTTATTGACAGTGCAATAATTATTCTCAACCAAACTAAATAATATTTACCTATAGCATACTAAGTGTTTTACTCTATTCACAAATTGTTGATAATCATATCAATCAATCAATCAATCAATCAATCATATCTTTATTCCAGACACATAAAAGGTCCATAGAAAAAAGGTAAAAACAAGCAAAATAAACTAAAAATAAACATGACATGATATTATTCAGAGTCACAAATCAATGATGACGCCATGATTCCATCATCTTGAAGAGAATCTCACAGCACTAAAAGCAGGATTTACTAAAATTGCAATTATATTATTGCATGACTCAGATAATCTGCATTTATACATAAGATTCCTGAGCTCAGCTGCACATGTGGGAGCAGCACGTATATGTTCAAACTTATGGCTAGCACTGCTCCATCTAGACTCTACAACAAAATGTCTCAATAATATACATTGCACTGTAAAAACAAAGATGTGAATTGTTGCTTATATCTGTTTAACAACCCTGGTTGTAACAACCTGGGTTGTTATTCTTCTCTACCTAATTCATTTGTTTGTTATTGACTTTTGCTCAATTAAATTTCTTACATATACATTGCAAATGTTATTTTTATTATAGTTGATCATGTTGTCTTTCATGTCTCCTTATGTCTTTTGTTCCTCCTATAATTGATGGAGATATATAGAAATTATTAATAATGTATAAAAGTATTGTTTTAGGGAAGCTGTGGTGGCGCAGGGGCGGAGCGCAGCCCACGTGTTGAGGCCTTGATCCTCATGGCAGTGGTCACAGGTTCGATTCCCAGCCTGGTGGTGTTTGCCACATGTCTTCCCTCTCTCTCATTGCCCTCTTTCCTGTCAAACTACTTTCAAACAAAGGCCACTAGAGCCAACAAAACCTTTAAAATAAAAACAAAAGTATTGTTTGTCATTTAATTAGCTCTACATCATTAAGAAAATGAAAAAATATCTTGTTTTATAAGATAATTTATCTTTTACACTGCCAGTAATGCCAGAATTCATAATAAATAATAAAGACTTTGGTATTCTGATTTAGTAATTATATTAGTTGTGTTACCACCCCACGCCACTAGAGGCAGTAGCAGGCCCGAAAAGATGCAACTAAGAAACAGATTTAAAAGTACACCGGAAGCTACAGAATTTGCTAAAAACTGAGCTGCGCTGAAGAAAATAAAATAAATAAGTTCAAATACATTCTGAGAGTGAAACTCCTTCCTAAAGGTGAAAATATATCACAGATTTCAAAATAAAATAAAAACGGAAGTATAGGAAATAGCGCCCACTTCACTTCCGGATTGCAATGATCCCATTTCCAAATAAGGTATCAGACTGACAGCGGTCCGTTCCGCCCCTTCCTGTTTGCTACAGTGAGGTGAACTTGAAATGTGCTTCAGATGTTGGATGGGCAGCAGAGGATCATGGGAGGTTTCCTGTCCCAGGAGACATCCCACTGATCTGGATTCAGCTCCCATCATGCTCCACCTCACAGGCCCTGAGTGCCACGTGTTGCCTCCTGGCCGGTTGGAAGGAGACAGGAACAGCAGCTCTGTCCTCCATGTTTTACTTATCATGGCGGTTTTATATGAAGCCGTGTTTTCTGAGCAGAAGCTGCTCGTGTGAGTCGGAGCTGAACCGGCTGACTGAGATGCTGCGGCTGTGAGCGGCCTCAGGGGGGCACTCCGACCTCCTGAGGCCGATTTAATGACTCCCTAAGCGGTGGCGCAGGTAAACACACCTGCAGCGGTTTGTGAGGCCGTTACTCACACATCCACCTGGCACAGGTAGCAGTGGCAGTTCTCGATGACGTGTGCGTGTTTGGAGCGGTCGAAGGCGGGGACCGGCCCTCTGTCGCTCCTCATCCTCACGTTGAGGTCAGCTGGGTCGACGGACACGGCCAGGACGTGAACACACAGGTGGGACACGAACAGGATGCCGGTGCACTGAGCAGCGGTTAGGGATCAGCAACAGGTGGAGACTAGGAGACACCTGTAGACCTGGAGCCGGACTCGCTCGGTCCCAACGTTTCCTGCAGCTTTTTGTTTTTGTTGCTGCATTTCTGTTACTAATGTTTGAAAATCGTTGTCAATATTCTACTGATGTTAAAAAAGATACAATTTCACATTTGTAGTGTTTCCATTAAAGAAGAAAGGAGTTAATAACTTTGTTCTCTAGTCGTTAAAAACCATGCAGAGATGGATGTAAACATTTACATGAGATAATAATCCAGCCGCTCGCGCTCATCACCATCAGCTAATCAGAGGAGTCGTCAGCCTTCCTCAGGCGTTGGCGCAACAAGCCCCGCCTACTTAGGAGGCAATGTATGCGGCGTTTTGGGGAAACAGATTTTCCAAAACAGTTATGAATTCAACACATTGAAGCTGTGATGGAGCCAAAATCCAACATCCTCCTCCTGCCACTTCCTGTCGTCGTCTTCTGCGTTTCCACCAGAAGTAACATCCAGCTGTTGATAATCTGACTCGGATGAAGCGATTAAAATGTTTCCATTGCAGTTTTGAAAATAAATCTATTTAAATGCAGCTGAAAACCACTTCATAGCGCCAAAACGTTTAAAACTTATCAGAACCAGAGTGTTTTCAAAATTGTTGTTTCCATTAAATAAGTTTATTTTCATAATTTAAACTCTGGATCTCCTCAGGAAGATCAGGAACGCGACTAAAACCGGCCCTCTCTGCTCAATGATCACAATCTCAACAAGAGGCACGGGGTGACGCGGTTTGACCTCTGACCCCGGCCAGCAGCAGCAAGGATACGATGTAGCCCGCGGGGACCCAGTGCGGCGGCAGCAGCGGGACGAACACGCCGAAGCCGGTGATGGCGAAGTAGACGTAGAGCAGCCAGGCCAACAGCTGGAAGGGGTGAGGCGGCCAGCTCCAGCCGTTGGTCCGCGAGCTGAGCGGCACCTCGGAGCGCCGGGGGTCAGGGGTCGGCGCCGTGCGGTTCGGGTTCCTGCCACACACCTCCATCCCTGAGGGGGGGCGGGGGGGCGTGCATCATCAGTCACTAGATCCGTTCAGCTCCTGGTTCTGGAACCACTGGTCTCATTACTCCGGACTGGTCCAACTGGTCAGTGGTTCACATCTGGAGCTCAGACGATTGTTGGAATAATCACCAATAACTCTATTGACCTTATTCCTGGGGGCCTGACTGGGGAAACGATTATGGGTGTTACTTCCGGCAGCTAGCGGAAGTAGCATTATTTCATTGTAATTTGTAGGTTTATTTTGCTAATCTATGTTCATGATAGAAGTTACATCTCTCTTCTCGGTTATAATACAATGTTTAGTTAAACTTGTTCACGGACACACCGTCTGCTGTCAGAGAGCTGCTCAGTGCAGAGGATCGTAATTATGAGTTTAATCAGAGGAGCGACAGGAACAAGATCGGTAGGTTTTGTACCGGAATGAATTAGCATCGCTGCTAGCAGCTCGTTTCTCTGACAGGAATAAAGAAAAGCAGAGAAGATCTGAGATCTGTCATAGATCTGAGTTGTTCCGACAGTATAAAACACCAGAACTACACAATATCAGCTCGGTGTGACGTGAATCTTATTTTTCGTTTGAATTTAAAAAATAATAAAGTTCATGATCTGAGTCTTTATCATTATGATTGGGCCTGGAAATTTTATTTATTAGACAAAATAAAATATCTGGATTTATTTAATCCATCAGAACCAGAACCTCGAGGTTCTCCCTGAGTGTCGCTACAAATCAGCAGAGAAATAACCGCAGCTGCTGCGCTCCAGATCTTGCGCATCACTGAATCTCCCCACTGGACTAGAACCGAACCGAACCGAACCACACATCAACCTGTTATTGAGAGAAACTTGCCACTGGAAAGTGTCGTAAGACGCCCTTGTGGAGCTCGGGGAACTGTCGTTACTGATTATTAGATGTTCCCTAATAATCAGACCACATTTAGTTCGTGGTTGCAGCAAGTTCAAGATAATCCACATCTGCATCTGAAGCAACCGAGTCATGTGACCCTAACGGTCAGCGTTAGGGTAACATGTAAACAAATGGCAGTTCCGGCTTGCGGCGGAAGTCACACCCATAATTCACACAAAGCATCATGGGGCGTAGGAATAAGATGGATAAAAATGTATCAATAAATATAAACATTTAAGATAAAAACCCGTTTCTGTAAAACTGTTCCACCAGAACCGTCCGGGTCCGGGTTTTAACTTCACCTGGTTCACATTCTGAAAAATAACCTCCAATTAATCACCTTTAGCATCCAGCTATTGATCAGCTAATCAATAATTCATCAGCCGATCAGCTCTACTCTGTACTGATGTTCAGCTTTTCTCATGTTCATATTAGAAGGATTTTTAGGTTCTTTGCTACAGATGATCCATAATCAAATCCTGTTTTTGACTTTTAGATTTTAAAAAAATAATTGTTTATTTGCATTTTATGCATAAGATTAAAGGTTAAAACTGCAGGCCGGTCTAGTTCCTTCACTAGTCACAGAGAGCCGGCTTGGCACCATAATTCTGAGGGTTTTCCAGATCAGACCGCTGCTGCATTATCACAGGTTCTGGTTCTGCTGGAGGTTTCCTGCTGAAACACAGTGGTACTCTCCACTGTCACCACATGCTTGGTGGCTGGGTTTATATATTATAATCAGCTGACTCAGATTGTCCTGATAATAATTAGAACCGAACTGGACCAGAATGAGACCAGTGACCCACTAGAAGCTGACAGGACATGGACCAATAGGAAAGCTCCCTTACGATGACGTCAGGATCAATAATCCATACTGAACTGATTTACAGTTGGACACATATTTCATAGAAAGCTGCTGGTGTTATTTTAATACATGTTTTAGCCTTTTAGCCTCTTGCACTGTTTTCATCGTTTAAATCATTAAACTGAACATGAAAATATCCCGACAGAAATTATCAGTTCAATCTTGATAATCATTGATTCAGTGTGGGGGATCCATCTGACCTGAGACGCTTCCTCTAGTCGAACCGAGCCCGGTTCTGGAGGCAACTCACCTGGCTAACACGACTGGTCGGGTCTGGGTTTCAGGTTCGGTCCGCGGCGCCTCATCTCATCCCGCATCCCTGGCTCGGTCTCCGAAAGGAAACGGGCTGCTGTGCGGAAAAATCAGGTCAGAACCAGGCCAGACGGTCCCAGCCCGGCGGCTAGCTCAGCTCCATCCCCGCAGCAGAGCCCACAGTCCGGGAGAGGCAATGAGGTCTAGCCCGCTCTGTGGTCCCGTGCTAACTGGCAAACTAACCTCAGGGCGCCGGACTGAGCTCCCACCCCGGCCACGGAAGCGTCAGCCTCGGCAGAGATCCAAACCGCTGCCGGAAATATTTATTTTTTTTATCAGTAATCAGTAAAACAAAAAATTATAATGTAGAAGCTGCGCCTCGGTCCGCTGTTCCGCTAGCTGCGCTCCTGTAGCCCCTCACCGTCACGTAGCCTTGTACGCCGTTTCCTCGGTAACGCTCTAAATCTGCTCCTATTGGTCAACGTCAGCCAGGACCCGCCTAGCGACGTATGACGCATCGGGGTAATAAACTCTGGATTACAAGTCTTGATGCAGATGTCGGGGTTTGATTCCCGTCCGGGCTTGTATTTATATTTGTTATAATAAATTGAAATCAAAATAATAACAGAAAATAATAGACAGAATATAAAGGATAGCATCAACCAGTGGGTCATGCAGATAAAAAAAACTGAAATGAGAGAATAAACTAAATGTTTTTATTGTTTCACTTTTTTTTAACAAGACAGAAAATGAAAATATTTCCTCAGATCAACAAGGAGTTGTATTTTTGAATTGAAATTTATGAATAAAATACTTAGTTAAACTGTGAAAACAGTTTAACATGTCTTAAACCAGGCTCAGTTGAATTTAACAAAGCAACTGCTCCTTATCTGGAAAAAAGTCTGAAAAGTAGTTTACTAAAACCATAAATTTGAAGATGCATGATTGGTTATTGATTAGTTTCTGATTTATATCTGAAATGCTTAGGAACTTCTGTTCTTGTCACCTCTGTGGTTTCTAGATTTTGTTGTTGCTTTTCTGTTTCTCTGTGTCCCTCCAGCAGTGGGATCAAGAGCGAAGTGTTCCTCTGTCTTCTGCAGCTCATCCTCATTGTTGCTGCTGCTGCCGTTGTTGTTGAGGCCGAGGTTCGCCTGCAGACCCATCCTGGTTCCTCAGCGCACGCGGCATCAGCGTCTTCTTCAGAAAGCGTTTCTGGAGGAAGCGGTTCCTGACGCTGATTGGACAATAGTCGTACAGGAAGTACATGAGGCCGAGGCCGCGCCCGGCGTAGTAGCGCGCCTGCGGCTGAGGCGACAGCAGCGCATGGACGATGGCGTCCACCACAGGGCTGAGGTCTGGGTTGGCGTGCTCGGCGAAGCTCTGGAACAGGTTTTTGGTCTCGGCGATGTAGTCCTCGCCGTATTCCTCCATCAGCGCTGGTGGCAGACTCTGGAGGAGCTGCTGGTGTTGCTGCTCCCAGTAGGCGTTGTTGCTGGAGGGAGCTGGGAGGAGAAGATAGTGTGGTTGTTAGCCTTAGCTCGGTTTTAGTTGTTAGCATTAGCTCAGTTTTAGTTGCTAGTGTTAGCTCACTGTTGGTTGTTAGCATTAGCTCAGTATTGGTTGTTAGCGTTAGCTTAGCATTGTTGTTAGCCTTAGCTCAGTATTGGTTGTTAGCATTAGCTCAGCAGTGGTTGTTAGCCTTAGCTCAGTATTGGTTGTTAGCCTTAGCTCAGTATTGGTTGTTAGCATTAGCTCAGTATTGGTTGTTAGCAATAGCTCAGTATTGGTTGTTAGCATTAGCTTAGCATTGGTTGTTAGCCTTAGCTCAGTATTGGTTGTTAGCATTAGCTTAGCATTGGTTGTTAGCCTTGGCTCAGTATTGGTTGATAGCATTATCTCAGTTTTAGTTGCTAGCATTAGCTCAGTGTTATTTGTTAGCATTAACTCAGTATAAGCCTGCTCTTCCTCTGCTCTGCTGTCATTTTGTCTGCTGTGTTTAAGGTTTTGTCTGATTATTAAAAATTTCCAATATATAAATATCTATATATCTGTGATGCTAGCGTCTCTAGTTTGTCTGGTTCTTTAAAGTCTTCCTACAAACAAAGTTCTTAGCACCAGCATAGCTCTTATTGGTGTGAAAAACACATTTAGGACTCCTCGATTTGCCATTTGATGCTCTGATCAACTCTTATAACTGGTGACCAGAAATGGATATATAAGTACTTAAAATAGATTTTAACCAAAAAATTGGCAGTGATGCCGCTTCACTGATTCAAATGAAATATTTTTATGGTTTTCTTGTATTAATAGCTTCATACCAGATTTTGAAGATTGATTCTAAATGGCCGATCATGATATGCGCTCATGTGGCTGCGTGTTGAAAACCCACTGTTTTAGCTCTAGCGGTTCTGATCCAAGGGGGAGAGATATAGTATGAACATATTAGCAATGCTGCTTTCTCTAAATTGACCTGAAGCCCAATCTAAAACTCACCAAAACACAAAACAGAAAGAAACAGTAATCTAAGGAAACGAGTCCCCGGAGCTGCCCCTTGCATGTGATGCCAGGTCGGCGTCTGGGGGCGGGGCTTACCTGTCTTATACGAGGACGGCAGGATGGTGCTCACTTTGACCCCCCAGGGAACCAGCTCATGCCTCAGGGTTTCAGTGAACAGGTTCAGCGCCGCCTTGGATGCTCCGTACGCCGCCAGGCAGGGGAACGGCTGGTCACCTGGAAGACGAGGTCGGAGCGTCACTCTGATGTCACACACAGACTGACCAATGAGATGCCTGCTCTGCCCACCGTCGGCCCCCAGTGGGTCAGCGCAGAGCTGGACTTTAATGGGTTAATGTCACAAACACAGTTTCTCAACTTGTTGTCCTGGCTGGAAAATATCTGGCCTGAAGATCTGTGATTGATTAGTTTTGGCTCCCAGACAGTTTGAGTTGGAGAGGCTCAGTCTGTTTGCTTTGGCAGGTGTCTGATTCTGGAGCGGTTCAGAGTCCTGCCAAAGTATTTACACCCAGGGGCGCCGCCAGGAATCTTGGGCCCTATGATAAAAAATTAGACTGGCCCCCCGCACAACTGCTGTTAAAATTTTTTGAGGCTATCTGACCCATAAAAACGTCACAATTTTAAAGGCCTGCATCTGCCTTGCTGTCTTTGGTTCAATGCTGATAATCAGCACAATATTTACTGCTCATGAATCTTACACCCAACAGTCCACATCCAGTATGCAAGTAGGTTGCTTACTTTTTTTTCTATTAGTTTTAGATACTGGAATGTCTCCCCATGAGCAACAGTCTAAAGCAACGTGCAAAATACACATAAAACAATCCAGACTTCTAAACATGCCATGTAGTTGCATTTTATTCAGGCTGCAGTATATAACTTTAATAAAAAATATGTTTTCTCCATATTTGTTAAAGCTGTCATGATGTAGCAGTTTGTCATGAGGCAGATAATCTGTGAAAACAATCTCCTCCATCTCCTTCCTGAATTACTGGTTAAAGTAATGCACCGTTCTGACCAAAACAACCAATCAGAACCAGTAGGATGCTCTTAACGCTGTCAATCATCCTCATTCACTCACTGCTAAATGTGCTATTGGTGGAGAAACAACTTATCATTACAAGAAACTGCCATCATTGGTAGCTGTGCTAACTAAACTGAGCATTCACAACAGGCTATGCTAGCTGCAGCACAGCACAGAGTGAGGCGGAGGAAGGATGAGCAGCATCACATGAGATTGTGATTGACAGCACTAAAACTCTCCTGCCTCTGACTGGTTGTTTCTAGCACTGGGAGAAGGCAGAGGAAACAGATTTTTCACAGATTACCTCTCATACCGTACTGTCACAACATAATGACAGTTTTAACAAATATGTGAAAAAATGTTTTTTTATAAAAGTTACATACTGCAGCTTTAATTTCACTCAGGAGAGGACGGGTCAGGAGGGACGTGGGTTAAAGCTGCTGCTGACTGACTCATCTGTTAAGTGGTAAAAGGTACAAGGGACAAGTTAAATATATGAATATGTTGGTAATTTTTTCCTTAATTCATTTAATGCTAGTGAAATGGAGGCCAACAGTAGTCTGTAGCTAAGCTAACTATGCTACTGAATCTCACACAGTCTACTCACCTCTCGGAGGTGAAAAACTGGGTTATAAATTAACACTTTTACCTTTTTCTCTCTGTGTCTCTATTTTTGAAAACCTGATTTTATCATTTTTCTAGGCAGCATAGTAACTGCCAGTCATTCTTGTACTGTCTGCTGCTGAACACCGTCACCGTCAAGCAGGAACGATCCATTTCATGCAGATCCAGGGGGGCTCAGGGTAAATATGGAAGTGTGTTTGTGGTCTGAGAGGGCTAACATTTAATTTTTATAGCTAAAAACAATCTTAGAAAACACAATATAATTAATTTTGTAATTGACAGGGCCCCATTTTTGAAAATTTTTGTGAACAAAAAAAAAATTTTATGGAGGGCCCCCTGTCAGTCAGGGGCCCTTGGGGCCCTTCCCCCCCAATATGGCGCCCCTGTTTACACCCCATGAACTCTTTCACTCTCTGTTACTTTGCAGTCAGACGGTGTGAGACTCTCGGCCTCGTGCGGCTGTGGTCAAAATGTGGCTTCACTTTGGGGTTGTGGGGTGGACTCCATCTATCTGTATGTCAGGGGGTTCTGTGTTTGGGCATGAGTGGGTGGGGTGGGGGTACTGACCTCTGGGTGTGTTGGCTCATGATGGTGGAGTTTGTGGTGGTTCTACCTGGGTGAATGTTGCAGTAATGGTGATGTTATCTGTTAGTGTGGTTGGTTCTAGGAGCCTGCTGGGGAACTGTGTGTGTGTGTGTGTGTGGGTGTGTGTAGGTGTGTGTGTGTGTGCGTGTTACACCTGTTGGGCTGGAGATGTTGACGATGCGACCTTTGGCCTGTCGCAGCAGCGGCAGGAAGCTCTTGGTGACGCTCACTGTGCCGAAGAAGTTTACTTCCATGCAGCCTCTGAAGTTGGACATCAGGGACAGCTCTGCGTCTCCCAGGTTCACACACACTCCTGCGTTGTTGACCAAACCCCACAGACCTGCACACACACACACACACACACACACTCACACACTGATTGGCTGGCCCACAACGATCAGCATATGGAAAATTGGCAGAGGTGTCACAATGACTCACTAAAACATATTAAATTAAACTGAGAAGAACAAAATTCCCTTTTCCCAGCAGCTATTAAGTTCCTAAAAATGTGAAATGTTGAGGATTGGAGAGAATGTCTGCTTTTCTTGTATTCTTGCATCCTCTGTTACCATGGTAACTTTTAGCTTATGCTAAGACTATGTTTATGCCTCAAATCAATTTCTCCCTGGGGACAAATGAAGTTTTAATCCAACACCAGCTCTGCAGGGAGTTCCTGCTCATTTCTCTGTCCTTCGTCATCAGGTCCCTCCCCCAGGCCTCCCTCCCCCAGGCCTCCCTCCCCCAGGTCTCCGTCCCCCAGGTCTCCCTCCCCCAGGTCTCCGTCCCCCAGGTCTCCGTCCCCCAGGTCTCCCTCCCCCAGGTCTCCGTCCCCCAGGTCTCCGTCCCCCAGGTCTCCCTCCCCCAGGTCTCCCTCCCCCAGGTCTCCGTCCCCCAGGCCTCCCTCCCCCAGGTCTCCGTCCCCCAGGTCTCCGTCCCCCAGGCCTCCCTCCCCCAGGTCTCCGTCCCCCAGGTCTCCGTCCCCTAGGTCTCCCTCCCCCAGGCCTCCCTCCCCCAGGTCTCCCTCCCCCAGGTCTCCGTCCCCTAGGTCTCCCTCCCCCAGGCCTCCCTCCCCCAGGTCTCCCTCCCCCAGGCCTCCCTCCCCCAGGCCTCCGTCCCCCAGGTCCCCCAGGTCTCCGTCCCCCAGGCCTCCCTCCCCCAGGCCTCCCTCCCCCAGGCCTCCCTCCCCCAGGTCTCCGTCCCCCAGGTCTCCCTCCCCCAGGTCTCCGTCCCCCAGGTCTCCGTCCCCCAGGTCTCCCTCCCCCAGGTCTCCGTCCCCCAGGTCTCCGTCCCCCAGGTCTCCCTCCCCCAGGTCTCCCTCCCCCAGGTCTCCGTCCCCCAGGCCTCCCTCCCCCAGGTCTCCGTCCCCCAGGTCTCCGTCCCCCAGGCCTCCCTCCCCCAGGTCTCCGTCCCCCAGGTCTCCGTCCCCTAGGTCTCCCTCCCCCAGGCCTCCCTCCCCCAGGTCTCCCTCCCCCAGGTCTCCGTCCCCCAGGTCTCCGTCCCCTAGGTCTCCCTCCCCCAGGCCTCCCTCCCCCAGGTCTCCCTCCCCCAGGCCTCCCTCCCCCAGGCCTCCGTCCCCCAGGTCCCCCAGGTCTCCGTCCCCCAGGCCTCCCTCCCCCAGGTCTCCCTCCCCCAGGCCTCCCTCCCCCAGGTCTCCGTCCCCCAGGCCTCCCTCCCCCAGGTCTCCCTCCCCCAGGCCTCCCTCCCCCAGGCCTCCGTCCCCCAGGCCTCCCTCCCCCAGGCCTCCCTCCCCCAGGTCTCCGTCCCCCAGGCCTCCCTCCCCCAGGCCTCCCTCCCCCAGGTCTCCCTCCCCCAGGCCTCCGTCCCCCAGGTCTCCGTCCCCCAGGTCTCCGTCCCCCAGGCCTCCCTCCCCCAGGCCTCCCTCCCCCAGGTCTCCCTCCCCCAGGCCTCCGTCCCCCAGGTCTCCGTCCCCTAGGCCTCCCTCCCCCAGGTCTCCCTCCCCCAGGTCTCCCTCCCCCAGGTCTCCCTCCCCCAGGCCTCCGTCCCCCAGGTCTCCGTCCCCTAGGCCTCCCTCCCCCAGGCCTCCCTCCCCCAGGTCTCCCTCCCCCAGGCCTCCCTCCCCTAGGTCTCCGTCCCCCAGGTCTCCCTCCCCCAGGTCTCCGTCCCTCGGCTCCCATCAAACTTTACTCCTTTCAATCCATTTAAGGTTTGTTTTCCTGATGTCTTCATATCTGCATCCCACTGTGTGTTAGCTCAGGATGTTGTGTGTGTGTGTGTGTGTGTGTGTGTGTGTGTGTGTGTGTGTGTGTGTGTGTGTGCGTACATGCCTCCACCCTCACCCACCTCGGAGGCCCAGCTTGGCCTTGGTGTCCAGCAGCGCCTGCTGCACCTGCTGCGGCTGCGTGATGTCCACCTGCAAGAGGGTGAGGCGGGACGAGCAGCTTCTCCGCAGAGCTCTGGCTCCGTCTCCTTTCAGGTCCAGAACGGTGGCGAAAACGTCCAGACCCAGAGAGTCCAGATGCTTCGCTGCAGCATTCCCAAAGCCGGTGTCGCAGCCTGCAGGGACACAGAGGGAAAAGTGGGAACCAATGATGCTTCCTGCTTGCATGCCAAACCATCATTAGTCGTTATAAATCCAACAGGCCAAGTTCACACAGTGAGGCTGAGCATGGTGGTTCAGTGCTGTTTTAAATGAAACATGAGCTTTGACCTCAAGCAACAAAATCTTGGGTTCATATCCATTTCTACTAGCCTAGCCCTGCTTGGAATGAGATATGGCTGAAAAGTCAACAAGCGTCTGTCCACTGCCGATCATCAGGATGAGTGAATGCAGTTCAATCGATTGATTAAATCGGAGCCTGGTTTGCTGCTTTGCTTCCATCATTTTAGCATTTCTCTGTGACAGCAAGCTCCGTAGTGGAAGTTACTGTAACATTGTTTAACAAAGTAATACATATTTTGTTCATCCCTCAAACATCAAACGTTGACAGTTTAGTAACAGAGGTTCTACAACAAAAACACTAAATGTAGCAGGTATCTTCAATTTTACATCTCTACAAATGTGATCTGTTGTTTTCAGTTTTTTAACTAAAACACGGAAGTTGTCTTTACCGAATCCATTTTCAGATATGATGCAAGACCAATAGTGAACGGTGTTAGTTCCAGTTCACACTCCAGACCAGATGGTGGCGGTGTTGCACATTTTCAGTTTCTTTGAAAAGCACCATCAAAAGGAAAGAAGAAGCCATGAGCTTCATATGCTAATGTGTTGCTAGCTGGTGGTAAGTTTGCTTCAAAATGCTAATTATCTTTGTTTAATTATAAACAGTGCAGTACACATATAAACAAACTTACGTTGGTTTCAGAAATAGTTATCAATTTTATTGTGACTTTTATGATTATTACTATAACAATCATTCAGCTTCAAGTTATAACTTCCCAGATAGCACAGGATGTTAAATCAAATGTTGGATCAACCATCAAACAACCATCCACCTCTAGCCAATTAACTAACGTTGAAACTGTGTCATTGAATCAATGTTGATTTGTGGTTGAAATCTAATGACTGAAATGCCGATGTCTGATCAACATCTGATCAATATTGAATCAATGTCAGCTGTTTTGCCTCACCCCTTCCCCTCCTCTCCTCATCAGAGCTCTGGGTCAGAACATTTTTTTACTGATTGGGGGTTCTCACATTTTTAATAACACTGTAGAGGATAGTGAGTGGTGATTCCTTTCTGTACATTTTTTTATTTGTTAATAAAAATTCTTACTGACTGTGTGTGTGATATATTGACACGAAAACATCTACAACTTACTACAAGGAGTGGAGCGGTCCACCCCTACGTTTACATGAGTGGGATGGCCCAAACACACAACTGCTTTACTGTTGGCTTGTTTGCAAAAAGATGTTAATTCAATGTTGAATTATGATCACAAAGGTTGAATTTATGGTTCAGGTCAACGGCAGAAGCTGGATCAACCATCAAACAACCATTCAATTCTAGCCAATTAACATCCATTGATTGAAATGCCACATCGAATCCAGTGTTGCAGGATTGCAGGGCAGTGTGTCTAAAACTTGCACACTGCCCTGCAAGTTTTAGGCATTCCCCTAATTCAGCACACATGATTTTAATTGACATCTGATTAACAGGGTTTTGCTGAACTGAAAACACGCAGGTCAGTTTGATTGAGGATAAGGTTTGGGGAAGAACTAGTAATCAAAGTGTTCAATCAATGTAAGGTGTTTTTTTGCACCCCTCACCACCGCCTGCCATTCAAACACCCAACCCCCTTCCCTCCACATGCCAAGGACACACACACACCCCTTTCCCCCCGCTGCCCACCGCCCACTTGGCCCATCTACCCCTCAATCGGGTGAAACAACTTTAATATTAAGTGAGGGTTTTTCGTTTTTCACATTTTAAAAGATTGTTTTGGCTCTAGTGGCTGTTATTCAATAGTTAATTGCAGGAAAGTAGGTAATGAGAGAAGGTTGAAGACATGCAGCAAAGGTTGGGAATTGAACCTGTGACAGCTGTGTTGAGGACCGAGGCCTTGATTGTGGTTTGTGCTTAACCCCTGCACCACCACAGCACAACCCCTTTTAGGTGAGGCTGAATCACAAGCACTATGTGTTGACAACACTGAGTTGTGATTCCGTTCTGTACCCAGATTGCACATGATGGCAATTCAACATTGAATTAACATCTTTTGCCAACAGTGAAGCAGCTGTGTGTTTGGGACATCCCACTCATGTAAACGTGGGGGTGGACCGCTCCACTCCTTGTAGTAAGTTATAGATGTCTGTGGATGTTTTTGTGTCAATATATCACACACAGTAAGAATTGTTATGAACAAGTAAGAAAATGTACAGAAAGGAATCTTCACCCACTATCCTCTGCAGTGGTTAATTTAAATGTGATAACCCCCGCTCAGTAATAAAATGCTCTGGCCCAGAGCTCTGATGAAGAGGAGAGGAGGGGAAGGGGTGCAGCAAAACAGCTGACATTGATCAGACGTTGATCAGATTAGCATTTCATTCATTAGATTTCAACCACAAAACAACATTGACTCAATGACACAGTTTCAACATTGGTTACTTGGCTGGAGGTGGATGGTTGTTTGATGATTGATCAACCGTCAGTTGTTGACCTCAACCAAAAATCAACCATTCTGACTATAATTCAACGTTTATTTACCGTTGTGTGGAATCTGGGCAGTTTGTTGCATCCCTCATCATCTCCTCATCTCCCCCTACTCCCTCCCAAACCTCCCCCACCCAGCCGCTCCTCCCAACCTTCTCCTCTTTACCCCCTCTCATCCCTTCTTCCCTCCCCCTCCTTGAGCTCTGGGTCAGAACATTTTATTACTAGGTGGGGGTTAATCATGTTTCAAATTAAGCACTATATGTTGAGAACAGTGGGTGGAGATTCCTTTCTGTACATTTTCTTACTTGTCTGTAAATATTATTACTGACTGTGCATAATGTGTTGACACAAAAACATCTACAAGTCTGTACTAGGAGTTGTACAGTCCACCCCCCCATTTTTACACTAGTGGTTTGTCCCAACCAAACAGCCACTTTGCTGCTGGCTTGTTTGCAACCAGCTTCTGAATTGAATTCTCCGCTGAGCACTTTTATGGTAAGTCTTTCAATATTACTTTGATCTTAAATGTGTTTATTGAAAAATAAGGGCATTGTTTTGTGCCCATAGTAATCCTGGTTATTTTGGGGCAAAACGGATATTTTTAATAATTGAGGTCATGTCTCCTTTTGTATTATTTTCATCCTACCCACCACTCCAGGCCTAAGTATGAAATCCTGTGAGATTTTGTGGGATTTGAGTTTTTAAAATAGGGCGGGGCCTATTGTTTGGTCTGGGAGAGCATGTGGTGGACAAGGAAGTGTAAGGCTGGCTGGTCCAGGTGGGCTTTAAATTGTTGTGATAGTAATCACTTGTTTTTAACTTTTTATTATGATATGCTTAGGGTCGTGCTTAAATGAGCCTCTGTACCAGAACAGCTGAGTTGGATGATTACATGACCGTCTGCAGCCATCAAGAAGTGCAGAAGGTTGTTAATCATCCACAGATTCAATCCAGGTGAGGCAGAAGGGAAACACTTAACATGTAAGGCAGGTGAAACACTGAACTAAACCTGCTAATGACTGATTCAGTCTGTTGATTCTTGGATTGGTAACTGGTTAAATTGAACTGGATTATTGTTACTTGTGTGGGATCTTTATTAGCATATAGACACTTTTTAAGGAATTTAATCAACTTATTTGGAAATATTTGTAGTTGATGGAAGATTGAACCAGCTATTTGATGGAAGTATAAATTATAATTTTTCCAACTACACTATAAATCACCTTTTGTTCGATTTATTTGTCTCTGATGTGTTAAATAAACCTGATCCTCCCTGAGTTTTATTGTTAGGTTTTCTGATAAACAGCCTTTATTTTAAATATTGATTTAATATCAATATCGTAAATCCTACACTATACTGCAGCTTGATGGGTAAATGTAGTTGTATACGTAAATATTAATTTAACAGTGAGTGTACATGGGGAACTATATGGTTTGTATTTGTTCTCAGACATGTAACCAGTTCACTGTTTAATCTTTCATTGTGTTTCAGAACTTTTCAAATGTTTATCATATTTCTAACCAGCACCTTCCTCACTTTAATTTTTTTCAGCTGTTGCTCTGCAGTTTGACCGAAAGCTGACTCTTGAGGACTGCAGCAAAACTGTCAAGAAGTGGCTTCATTATGCGCCAGAATGAGAGGAAGACATCACAAGGAATCAAAGTGACGCCAACCAGAGTCAAACTGGGGTTACCACAACTTGTACTGGTTCCCTACTTCATACAGTACAAAGCTTAACTTCATGGACTCTGTTCTTCTGTGGACAACAGACTGTTGTTTTGACAGTCAAAAAGGAATCAAATATGTTTAAAGATCTGTCCCTCTTTTCTTAAATAAAATGTTAAATCAAACCCATGTTGTCATTTTTAACCTTTTGTACACAGTTTACCCATCATCTGCCAATAATACAGTGTTTAACACCAGTGAAGAAACTTTTAGTGGCATGTTATGATGTAGACCTATCAGACCTAAAATATACATAAATCCTTAGCTTTCATTCAATATAAAATCAACACAAATCTGTATGCAGATCCACGTTCAGATGATGGTTGAATCAACATTGATATGTCAGTAATGGTTGAAACCCTAACGTTGATTCAACATACAAGTGACCGACCACTTTCAATGTTGTTTCAATGTCAGCGTTCAACGTTGATTCAATGTTTCAATCATTCTGTGCTATCTGGGTTCATGTTATAACCGTTTGTTGTGACCTGATATAGTTTTCTTCATAAACTTAACCTGTTTTAATTGAGCTCAGTTTGCCAAAGAGACTTTGATATTGTGAGGCTGTTCCAACTCGTTCATCATTGTTTTTATCTTCAACATATGTTTGCAGTCTAAGAAAATTAAGATGAACGCGGAATTAGAAAACCTAAGGACTTTCCTGTCTCAGAAGAGGCTCTGGCTCCACCAGATCACCAACCAGCTCTGAGGATGAACCTCCACATCGTCTTCATGGGGGAAGGATTTTTATCTTACTGAGCAGCTGGCCACATTTTTAACGGAAAACTGCTGTTACCAACACTAAGGGCTTAATAAACATGATTTGATTTAAAGATAACTGGACAGAATTTTCCCCTTGATAATCTAACATTTCTCTTTCATACATTTTATTTGTTGTTGGCTTTCAGGGCCCTGTGATGGACTGGTGACCTGTCCATGGTGAACCCTGCCTCTCATCTGATGGCTGCTGGAGATGGGCACCACCTGCCCCCCTCACCACCCTGCAGGGATCAGCCTGTTCAGATCATGGATGGAAAGATTTTAAGGTAGTTTGTCTCCTTTAGTCCACACTTAAAACAGCTTCATAGTTATTGCCAACATCAACTGATTCTATGACATTGCTGGCTATTTTTTTCCATTTCTAACATAAACAGGCAAAGACACCCAGAAATGTTTCCCCTCCAGGCATCCGGTCCCAATCATCAGTTCTGATGATACATAGTGAGTCCACAACGGCTGAAAATTGTAAGTCTGACTTTTTTCTTTGCTGTTTTTCAGGACTCTTTAAAATACAGATGCTTTCTCTGTTTAATTGCTATATTGTTCTTTTTGTAGGTTCCTGTAAAGTGCAGTGAATGGAAATGTTCTGTCGTTGATCCTCACTAATGTTAGCTACATGATGGCTAGCTAATGTTAGCTACATGATGACTAGCTAATGTTAGCTACATGATGACTAGCTAATGTTAGCTACATGATGGCTAGCTAATGTTAGCTACATGATGGCTAGCTAATGTTAGCTACATAATGACTAGCTAATGTTAGCTACATGATGACTAGCTAATGTTAGCTACATGATGACTAGCTAATGTTAGCTACATGATGACTAGCTAATGTTAGTTACATAATGATTAGCTAATGTTAGCTACATGATGGCTGATGTTGGCTACATGATGACTAGCTAATGTTAGCTACAAGATGGCTAATGTTAGCTACATGATGACTAGCTAATGGTAGCTACATAATGATTAGCTAATGTTAGCTACATGATGGCTAATGGTAGCTACATGGTGACTAGCTAATGTTAGCTACATGATGGCTAATGTTAGCTACATGATGACTAGCTAATGTTAGCTATATGATGGCTAATGTTAGCTACATGATGACTAGCTAATGTTAGCTACATGATGGCTAGCTACTGTTAGCTACATAATGATTAGCTAATGTTAGCTACATGATGACCAGCTAATGCCGATATATCACGTTAAGCTCGTTAGCAAGAGCAGGCTGCTAGTTCTTATCGATCTTCAAAAGTGCTGGTTACGTTTACTTGAGTTATATATATTTTTTTGTATTTATAGGTTTTACTGCACTGTACTTTTTTCTTTACTTTTAATTTGAGTAATATTATTACTACTCTTACCAGAGTAGATTTTGTATTTAAAGAAATACCCTTAAGAGATCGGGAACATGAGATCCTTCTATTTTTGCAAAGCATGAGCAACATTTTATATGTCACTATTTATGTCCTTTTTGTTTATTTTGTATAAATAAACAAGGTTATTTTACTTGAAAGGTTACAAAAAGGTTTGTTTATGTATTTATATTAGAGTAAAAGGTCGTTTAGTCTGCTCCTCCCCGCCCCACAGCTAGCTCAGGATAGCTAGCTGTTAGCTGCTCTCCATGTATTCAAACTGAGATTTTGTTTGAGGAGAAGTGAAAAACTGTGTTTGTGGTTTTATTTGGAACCTGCAGGAAACTTACCAAACGAGTCTCTAAAGCAATATTTCCACATTTTTCTGACCTTTGACCTTTTTATTGCTCTGGGCTCCTTGCAGGTCTGTGCAGCTAAACGTGAAGCAGCGTCTCAGACATGAACTCCCAGCAGGGAGCCGCCTGCACGCGTTCTGCTCTCAGCTCACCTCTCAGAGTGCGGCGCACCTGAGGAAGGAGGCGGAGCCTCCCCTTACCTGTGATGAAGACGGCCTTGCCCTGCGCGGGCGGGCCGGGCGGCGGGCCGGTCCCGGAGTTGGAGCGGACACAGTAGACGACAGCCAGCAGAACCAGCAGCAGCACGGCCGGCAGGCAGAACGCCCACAGCCGCTCCACCAGAACCGTGGCCCCCAGCCAGGCCACCAGGGTGTGGCCCCCGCCCACAAACACCGTCACCACGGCCAGGTAGATCCAGAAGGGAAGGTTGTAGTCGTCCATCGTGTTCCAGGCGTCGGTTCAGTCTCTCTCTGCTGAACACACTCCTCTCTCTGACTGTCTGCAGGAGAGTGCAGCCCTCCGGCTCCACCGCTCAATATATAGAGGCTGCAGGGGGAGGGGCAACAGGCTGCATTTAATCTGCACACACACACACACACACACACACACACACACACACCACTAAGTGATAAGACCGGTAGTTTTGGTGCACGAAGGTTTTCAGAGGTTTGCTCCATGCAGGCTGAGGTCAGGCAGGAGGAAACTCAGCCTCACATGGAAATCTGCTTCAGCTCTTCAGCGCTGCCATCATCATCCTCACATCGTCTTGGGGGATCCTTTGGTTCTGTAGCTTCAGCTGAAGGATGAAGGTCAGTAAAATGTGAAGAGGAGCTGAACTTCATGTCTTTGTAAATCAGGTTCCTGCGATTGTTTCCCAGGAGAACTGAAAGGCAGAAATGTACGATGTTTTCATCTAATCTCAGCTATCTGGCATTTTGACAGAGTGCTGTACTTTCTAGAACCACTTTCTGCTATAAATGATCTGCAGTTCCTGGAATGAACCGTCTGAAACAAGAAATAAGATAAGATAAGATGGTCCTTTATTCATCCTGTCAGAAATTCAAGTATCCTGTGGCGTCCATAAAAGTTACACATGATTAAAAGATCATAATACACACGATAAAAAGATAAGACGGTAAGGTAACTAGATTGTCAAGCCAAGAGGTCACTTAAAACGAAATCAGTTTTTCTGGCTCTTTTGAGTATTGAGAGAGAACTCAAGTAGCTATGATCAAAGTGTATCAGATGAGCATTCTCACCCAAACCTACTCATTTTAATCATTGAGAAGAACTTTGACTATCTAAAAACAATGGCAGCTGCAGTTAAAGGCTGTCTGTGGTTAAGGACTGGATCCCAGTTGTCCCAACACATCGTGCCTGTCCAGCCCAGTCGTGGCGTTTTGTTGCTCAGAAAGCAGCCTTGTCCTGCTCTGTTTCTCGTACGGCAGACCAAACAGATGAAACCGTGTGATTTAATCAGCGATTTGTTCAGATTTTTACCCAGGTCTGCATGTAACACATACTTTGTACAGCAGTTGGTTTTATATTAAAAACGTAGAATTTATAAAAACTAAATTTTTGTGGAACTGTACCTTGAGTGGAGGGTAGTGCCCATGTGGACAGCGAAGCTCAGTGGGATCATCATGATGAGTGAAACAAGCCCTCAGTTTTACGCCTGAGTTGTTCCATCGGTCTGCGGTTCTGGTCCCACTGACGGCGGCGGACCCACTCAGACTCTGCTGACAGAATGTCCTGCAAGGAAATAAAACTAATATCTAAAATCTTTTCCTAATATAGGCTGTCACGATAGCAAGTTTTGCTGAGCAATTAATTGTCTCTAAAATTATTGCGATAAACGATAATATTGTTTGAAGACCATTTTAAGCTGATGTAATGTTAATGACATAATAATGCAAGAGATGTCCTGCCAAAAATAGATACACTTTATTTTCAAAAGAAAACTAAACACTGGAACTGATCAACTAAATAAACAAAACAACCAAAAACAAAAACAAAATGGATTCTCAGTCTCCATTATACGGAAGAGGATTAGGGCCACTGAAAAATAATAAAAAATAGAGTCAGAAAAAAAAATTTCTCCGAATTCAGAGGGAAAAAAGTAAAAAAAAATAAATAAAAAAAAATTGTGGCCCAAAAAATTTTTTTTTCTGAATTCAGAGGGGGGGAAAAATCAGTGGCCCAAATATATATATATTTTTTTCCCCTTCAGAATTCAGAGGAAAACAAAAAACAAAAAAAAAAAAAAAACTTGTGACCCAGACAAGCAACCAGCTTCAGACCCACAGATGCGAGTTGTGGCGGACAGCTAACTAGCGTTCTGGAGAAAGATGTCTGATTTAAGTGAGTTTTTGCCAGAGGAGTCCCCGAAGCTTCCATTGCACTAATGGAAGAACAAAAGGTGAGTAAATCAAATGAGATAGTTTGGTCTCTAAATACGAACGGTTATGGCTAGTTGTTAGCATGTTTGTTAGCTTACGCGGTTATAGGAATAAATCACACAGCTGTAAGGATGTAACAGCTGTTGATTGCTGGAATTGTCCCGTAAGTGTTTGATGCGTTTATTTTATTGTTTTTCTGTTTGAATGTTTTATAATGAAACTAAGGTTAGCTGTATGTCAGCCACCTTCTAAATAAGATGTCTGCGGTTTTAAACTGTGCAACTTTTAGTTCAGTGGAGGACAGAAACGTTTATATATGCATATATTTAAAAGGAAAATGTATGACTTGCATCGATCTGGTGCAAGTCGTACAGCCACCGATCTGCGGCTGTCTGTAGATCTGATCGTAGGATCCCTTCTCTATATTTTCCAACACCAACTATGCTATTTTGTCATTTGTTTGTGTTACGGCGTTTAAAAAAGTTACAATTTGAGAATCACGAAATCATTTTCCTGCACTATGTGATGCTCAGGACTGAAATTACATCTCACTCCCTGAGCTTCACTATCAGTACATTTATTGCACAGGTGTGGAAATGGTAGGCTTCATTTAACGAAATCAAACTTAATGTGATGTTTAATTTTTGTAATAAAAAAATGAACTGTTAACATTTCCTTGTGTGTTTTTATGCATGATGCCTTTTACCTTAAATTGACTATATTTCCAAATCTGTTTTTATACTTGCATGCTAACCAATCCAGTCCTTCGTCTTTTTCAGTAAAATAGAGAACTGAACATTTACTGCTGCTATTACTGTAATTCTCCCGTAAACAGTAAATCGCTTTAAGCATGGACCTAAGGATACATTATTAAAGGTAACTTTAACGTTGATTTGCAGTGTAAATAATTGTCTTTCTCATCTGTTTGTGTGCAGATTGACTGTGATGTCATAGGTCTCATGGACAATGCAGCACTTGAAAACTACCTACCTTCTTATGGAGACAGAATTGCTGCTTTCAACTACTGCAAAAGCAAATAGCCCTTATCCAAAAGAAAACATGGACTTGTTCAAAAGATTCATGAGAAAATGAAGAACAGAAAGGAAAGTACACAGGAGACCTTCTTTTTCTGTACAAGACAAAGAAGCCAAAAGGAACACGAAATGTTAGATTAGATGGATACATAATGATGGAAAAACTACCAAACAGGTGAGAGCGAAGCAGGGAGGTGGCACTAGAAAAATTCAAATGGCCACTGATGCTGGATTAAAAGACATTCTTCAAGAAGGAAATGCCCTTTTTTCATGATGGCACATCTCCTAAGGGACCTGAAACAGATTTTGAGTTTGAGGTTTAGACCTTAAACAGAGCCACCTTACTGAAGACTCCGGCCTGACTATTGGCAACATGTATGAAGCAGCGAGACCGTCAATGTTACGCTTCTACATTGCAACAAAACTGAAAGATCCAGAAGATGACAATGACATATCTGAAGATGTGTAAGGAGTAAGGCTTATAAATTCATTTGTTATTTAGTAATTGGGTCTGGAATAGATGTGGAATAAAACAAGAAACAAATTTATAT
Organism: Poecilia mexicana; assembly: GCF_051168715.1. Classification (NCBI taxonomy): domain Eukaryota; kingdom Metazoa; phylum Chordata; class Actinopteri; order Cyprinodontiformes; family Poeciliidae; genus Poecilia; species Poecilia mexicana. The sequence goes on from NW_028263392.1 coordinate 19,638,129, forward strand.
TGAAAAGTTTCAACACTTGCAAATGGCAAAGATGGATCAGTTCATTAAGAATTTTTCATGTCTGAAAATATTTATTCTTCACACCACACATCTGTTAAGGAAGGTCGAGGTGTTAGTCTTTAGTATTTGCTGTTGAATACAAAAGTGCAATTGAAAGTTATAAAAATCATTTTTCATGAAGCATAGTGCATACCCATTTAAAAGGATTGACATTTGGTACATAACTGATTATCATAGAACAATAATTAAGTTTACATCAGCATTGTTCCTTCTAATAGCAGTGTGAAAGCAAACCAAACTACGGACTGGGAAATAAAAACATGCCATCCAAACTGTATGTTTTTCTTTTATCAGCACAGTAACGCCTTGAAAACTAATGTTAGGTCATGTCAGAACTCTACAATTAAATTATAACAGCAATAAACTTTCATGTTCTGGCAGAATGACATCAAAAATATGTTTTCTTGCTCACAAAATGTCTTTAAATGCAGTGCAGAGGGCACCTATCAGACATTGCAAAAACTATCCAATGGCAGGACTGAGATAAACAGCAACACTTTTTAAATTATCTTTATGCACACTGAAAGTTGCTAAATACTTTGAAGTATTTCTTCTCTTAACCTTGTATACAAATCAGCGGCAATAAGCGGATCTCTTGGGGGCTCCCAGTTGTTTTCTACCATAAGCAGACAACAAAGTTCAAAGACTGTTTCATCACAGGGATATTGGCCTTTTGGTGTACACTCTTCCATACACACAGCGACCTCCTCCATAGAAACAGGTTTGAGTCTATCCTCAGCCCTGTGCAGCTCTGGAAATGAGTACATCACCACTGGTCGACCCGATACTGCACCTCCACTTGCCCGGATTTTGTGCAAGTTCCATGTGTTCACAACATCATCCAGGTCATCCTGCATAAAATCATCAGAGTATAAATGTATGAAACTAAATATGTAATAGTAGTAGGGCTGTTGTAAACGAATATTTTAGTAATCGAGTAATCTATCGATTATTCTTACGATTAATCGAGTAATCGGATAAAAAAAATTATAAAATGAAATATTGGTAAATCTGGCATAATACCGGTGTTACTATCAGATATCAATATCAGTCCAATTTTTCATATTTGAGCATCCCTAACAGTTGCTTTTTTGTAGTTTAGAAAACTAACCTGTAACAATAATAGCTCACTTTCTAAGTTAACCAGAAGAAAAGTTATAGAAAAATCTGAAATTATATTGAATTTAATAACAAAGAGGCAGGCTCACAAATATGCTTATAAAAATGTCTACAATCCAGCTTTTAGTTTATCAGTGATTCTTGAGAATAGGGACAAAACAGGTCCTATGGATAAAGCATGAAATTTGAATAAAATATACACAAAATATATTTTTTTCAAATATCTAACTAAACTAACCTGGGTCATGTGAGCACAACAATGTATGTTTTTCTTGTGTTTGCTGAATATTTTTTTATTTTAAACATTGTAGTTGGTGGATGATGCCTGTAAAAGCCCTTGTCCAGGAGCAGAACTCAATACATTCTTATAGTTTAAAACAATTAAAGAAATACTAAAATTATATATTATGACAATTAAGTATAAGTAGTCATATAAATAATTATAAAAGTATCGATAAATTGAATTAAAAATAATTTTTAGATATTTTCCAACTCTGTTGAAATTTGTCCTTAGTTTTTGTCAACACCGTCAGAAATGAAAAGAATGTAAAAAAATCAGGCATTATTGGGGGCACCAGAACTTCTGAGGACCCCATGACGTTGTCTTTTCTCTTCCTTTGCTAGGAGGGCTAGTTAGCTCCGGTTAGCTTAAGTTATTCTTTAGTTTTTTCTTCTGTTTTATTCCTAAGATGTTTGTCACAACCATGATGTGTCAACTCCATAACTGACAATTTACAAAACTTTGATGAAATTTTGCGAAATAAAAGCTTAATTCTGGTATAATGTAAAGATTTCATGGACCTGACGAGCTACAATATGGCCTCCTTCAGAATAACATCATATAAATTGAGGTAGTTTGGCATTTCGTCAACTCCGTCAGAGTTTTTCTGACTCTTTCAGTGAAATTGTTGTCAAATCTCACTTAATTGTGCAACTAATTCATTTTAATGTATTTTACATGAATTGCATTACTTCACATGTACCAAGTTTTTCATTTTACTCACTAGTTTGTCACCACCTTCAGTTCTGTGTCAACTCCATCAGATGGCCGTTTTGTTGTTTTTTGTTTTAAATAATATTTATTTTATTTCTTGAGAAGCATTTGTCTGTAAATTGAGTAAAAATATCACTAATGGGGTATTTTAAAAATCATTTTAGATTTATTTTTGTCAGATGGTGATGACAAAGTTTTGGGTCAGGTCGATTAAAAATGTAATTTTTTTTTAAAAATTCGCAACTGGGAGCCTGTACCTTAGCATCTTCATATTTTCTAAACATTATTTGTCATATTTGCATACATAAGGTTGAGAAATAATTTTTAAAAAATATGGGAAAATTAAAACCCATTTTGTCCCTATTCTCAAGAATCACTGTTATGTATTCATCTTCAGTGAGTTTAATAGATTAATTAAACTCACCTTGCCACCTAACCTGTCACGCTTTGGGTTTGAAAATACGGGAAATGCCGCCTGGAGTGGGAGGAGAGGGCGAATGAACGAACATGGGGTGGAGGGGAGGAAATAGACCAGCGGACTGACGAACCGTTAGACCGGGGGACGAACACGGGGGGAAGCAATACGGGATATTTACGACACCTTCACTGGTCACACTCAGAAACTCATCTACCAGCCATGTACGATGCGCTCCGCCACCCGTTTCTTCAGACCGGGATATGAAATTTATTGTGCGGTTCGTCGGTAAAGCTACATTTACACGGTAAGCATCAGCTACTCAGCCGCCCGCCCTGTTCAGTCTACCCGCTCACCTCAGCGCTCTTCCCGCCGTTCGCTTTCAACCAGCAGCCCCGGAGGAGAAATGCTGCCGTACTCCAGGCATCCCCCAGTCATTTTAAGGATGCTTATTGGTTCCCCAAAAACGATAAAAAGTCGGGCATTATCATCAATCAATAAAATCCCCACGGGCCAATCTTGAAGATTGGACTTTATGCCGCTGAGACTTAGCTTTTGTCAACAACTCAGAGGCGGAAGTGAGAGCTCCGCGCAACGCAAATGAAGTCCCGGCCGGAACACGGTGCGCTAACTAATAAAACATAAATTGACGAAGCTTCGAGGCAGGTAAATTTTCCTCGAGGAATTTTAGTAATCGAGGTACTCGAATCATTCGAGGAATCGTTTCAGCCCTAAATAGTAGCTTTTGCTAAAGATGAGGCTTATATTAATCAGCAGATATAGAAAGTGACCTCTAATTAAAACCAAGCAACAAGAACAAAATGGCAATTCCAAAACATTTTATTCTGTGTGTGAAATTATTCCCCAATCTATTGTAAAATTATTAAATAATGGATAAAACTTATTTCTGTAACTATACCCAAGGAAGTGTAGGGGAACAGATTCCCAAGTAATTTCAACCATTTTACATAAAACTGATGTGCTGAGAAGGTGCTGTTATGTAAACTGGTAAAATAATATATAAAAAAGAGCTTTTATTGTTTCTGGTAAACATACCAGATTTGCTTTTAATACTTTTTAAAACAGAGACATTATAGTGAACCAGTAAACACTTTTACCTGAATAAGATTAAGAAAGCAGAATTGGATAAGGCTTTTATCCAAAAAGTCTCCTGTAAAGTGACCATCATCCAGGAAGGTTTGAAATAAGCTCATCCAAAACTGTGCACTCTGTTTGCGGAGGGTCGACCACCAGCCTTCTATGCGCTGGTTGGATGTACTTCTTCCATAAAGGAAACTTTTGTCCCCTGCAAAACTGTCTGTGTGGTTTCGCCGCAGAAATATCTGCATTTGTTCAACACAAATGTTTTCTGTACCTCTGTCAGCACGTATCCTCTCTGGACATCCGTTAACGCATGAAACTGTTTTGAAATAACTTGCAATCAATTTGGAGTCATTGTTTGTGGTATAAGCCTCCATCCATAAAACATGTCGGCTAAAACCGTCTATACCACCACTGATAGCAATACCATAAGGTTTTAGTTTATCATAGCCATCCATGTGCCAGAGCGCATTTGGTCCTCTGCAATTGTACTGACGTCTTCTCAACCGTCGTGCTCGTCTCAGTTCCACACCTTCTGGGTCAAACAATTTGATTAAATGTCTCACAGTGTCTTGTGACACCACAAATCCACGTTGAACCGCACGAAGATGTAGCCACCGATAACCTTGCATTTGTCCATTAGTCATTATTTGTTGTTGGACAAAGGCCAGCACTTCTTTGAGGTCGGACTGATTCTTTCTTCTAAACAGCTCAAGTCTTCTGCAAATTCTTTTTAGAGTTCGGTTACTTAATATAGTATGATGACTGTGCGCTAAAATATGAAGGATTTCTTTGTTACTTAAAGACAGTCTGAAGTAAAGCTTAATGATGTCATCCAAATCTGACATTTTCTAGCTTCTTTCACTTTAAGAAGGGAACAGTCTTTAGCAGAAGGCCTTTTTTCCTTTTTTGGACAGTTTTTTGCTTCAGCAGAAGTTGAAAACAGCAATTCCGTCTCCATAATTTTCCAGCTTTGCTGCGACATCACAGTCAATCTGCACACAAACAGATGAGAAAGACAATTATTTACACTGCAAATCGATGTTAAAGTTACCCTTAAGATTGTGTCCTTACGTCCATGCTTAAAGCGATTTACTGTTTTGGGGAGAATTACAGTAATAGCAGCAGTAAATGTTCAGTTCTCTATTTTACTGAAAAATAGGAAGGACTGGATTGGTTAGCATGCAAGTATAAAAACAGATTTGGAAATATAGTCAATTTAAGGTAAAAGGCATCATGCATAAAAACACACAAGGAAATGTTAACAGTTCATTTTTTTATTACAAAAATTAAACATCACATTAAGTTTGATTTCGTTAAATGAAGCCTACCATTTCCACACCTGTGCAATAAATGTACTGATAGTGAAGCTCAGGGAGTGAGATGTAATTTCAGTCCTGAGCATCACATAGTGCAGGAAAATGATTTCCTTTTAATATATATATATATAAAAAAAAAAAAAAATTCCCTTCTCACCCTCCGCGGGTGGTCTCTTTCATCCTCTGAGCTCGGGTCCTCTACCAGAGGCCTGGGAGCTTCAGGTTCTCCTCCAGTATCTTGGCTGTGCCTAGAACTGCACATTTCTGGACTGAGATGTCTGATGTTGTTCCTGGGATCTGTTTGAGCCACTGCTCCAGTTTGGGGGTGACTGCCCCGAGGGCCCCGATGACCACAGGCACCACTGTGGTCTTCACCTTCCAGACTTTCTCCAGTTCCTCTCTGAGGCCCTGGTATTTCTCCAGTTTCTCCTTTTTCCTGATGTTGTGGTCACTTGGTATTGCTACATCCACCACAACGGCTTTCCTCTGTTCTTTATCCACCACCACAATGTCCGGTTGGTTCTCCATTACCATCTTGTCTGTCTGGATCTGGAAGTCCCACAGGATCTTAGCTCGGTCATTCTCCACCACCTTTGGGGGTGTTCCCCACTTTGATCTCGGGGCTTCCAGTCCATATTCTGCACAGATGTTCCTGTACACTATGCCCGCCACTTGGTTATGTGGCGGGCATAGTGTACATATATATATATATATACAACTCCTTGTAGACCACACAGTCGCCCGAGACTGCAAAACCCGACACACCAACCTGTGCACCGCTTGGATTGATTACAAGAAAGCCTATGACTCAATGCCACATACCTGGATCATTGAATGCTTAGAGATGTACAACATCAACAGGACTCTAAGAGCCTTCATTGCAAACTCGATGGGGCTGTGGAAAACCACCCTTGAAGCCAACTGCAAACCACTTGCACAAGTGTCCATCAAATGTGGCATATACCAAGGAGATGCACTGTCCCCACTGCTGTTCTGCATAGGCCTGAACCCCCTCAGCCAAATCATCAACAAGACTGGCTACGGATACCGACTCAAGAACGGGGCCACAATCAGTCACCTCCTCTACATGGATGACATCAAGCTGTATGCCAAGAGCGAGCGAGACATCGACTCACTGATCCACACCACCAGGATCTACAGCACTGACATTGGGATGTCATTCGGACTAGAGAAGTGTGGTCTAGTGTAGGTTGTGCAAGGAGGCCCCTGAGACAGTCCAGCACATAACAGCAGGGTCCAAGTGTGCATCAATCTTGTAAGTCTTGTATGTCATCCAGCCTGTTGTGATCTGAGTTTTTCTGTTTATTTTTGGTTCTGTTCCCTGTGAGTCTCTGTGCTTCTGTTCCCTGTGAGTCTCTGTGCTGTCCTGTCTGTTTCCCAGATGTCTCGTTTCTGTGATTATCCCGTGTTTTTAAGGCCACCTGCTGTCTCTGTTTTGTCGGATCCTTGTCATACGTCTTTGTCGTTACCGTCACCCTATCGTTTGTAGTAAGTCTTCAGCCATCACAGTGGAACCGTCCTGTCCTGCGTCGGCTTCAGCTCTCGTTTGTCAGTCATTTAGATCAGTTTCTTACCGGTGCTGCCTGTTTCTTGGACAGTTCTGAGCCATTTTCATCATTAAACCATGTTTCATCTTTACCTGGGTCTGCCTGCGTCTTCCTCACTGCAACTCACCACCCATTTCATACACTGGGTGCCTTTAAATCTCAACTTAAAACCCACCTGTTTAGAGCTGCTTAAGGCTAAATTAGGGTTTTGATGTCTTCGATGTTTTAAATATTTTTATCTTTACTTTTTATCTATTTATGTAAAAGTGGCGAGTGATTGAGGGTCATTGCGCGGTCACAGAAAAACTCTGTAAACTCTAGACTAACAGGTAAAAATAGTCCACAAAAATCCGTGTAGGACGGTGAAGTCCTAGCGTTACAGGTGGACGGAGCCTGGTGCTGCAAGGTTGGAGACCTTGTCCTGTCAGGCGACGGAGCCTGGATAATACCTGGATAATACCTGGATAATACCTGGATAACACCTGGATAATACCTGGATAATACCTGGATAACACCTGGATAATACCTGGATAACACCTGGATAATACCTGGATAACACCTGGATAATACCTGGATAATACCTGGATAATACCTGGAAACCACCTGGATAATACCTGGATAACACCTGGATAATACCTGGATAATACCTGGATAACACCTGGATAATACCTGGATAATACCTGGAAACCACCTGGATAATACCTGGATAACACCTGGATAATACCTGGATAACACCTGGATAATACCTGGATAATACCTGGAAACCACCTGGATAATACCTGGATAACACCTGGATAATACCTGGATAATACCTGGAAACCACCTGGATAATACCTGGATAATACCTGGATAATACCTGGATAATACCTGGATAACACCTGGATAATACCTGGATAATACCCGTGCTAAACGGACGGCGGAGTCCGATGTTTAATTCTGTAACAAAAGCTTGTTTTTATCTTTTTTTTTCTTTTTCCAAACTCTCTTTCTCTTTCTTACTGTTTATTCAATGTCGCATGCTGTTTTTATCTTGTTTTTTAATTATGTAAAGCACCTTGAAATGCCTTGCTGCTGAAATGTGCTATACAAATAAAATTTGATTGATTATTTCATGACAGCCTTATTCAGTATATTAAACTATATGACTAACTACATATTACTTAATATTCACATTTCTTTGCTGGTATTACCTGAAAGTGTTGCATTTTAATATCTCACTTGAATTCTTGATCTACATGCAAATACTTGATATAATGTAAGCACTGAGAAAAAGGAAAAAAGGTTTGTGAAATGTAGAGTATTACAAATGTACGGTGGCCCTGAGGTGCAAAACACTACAACATTAACGAAGCACAATTACAAATTACAAAAACACAACAACATTAACAAAAACATAACGACATTAAGAAAACGGAAAAGGTAGGTCCCAGTGGAGACCTAAGGAATCGCTGATTGGACTACAGCTCGTTAGAAAACGGAAAAGGTAGGTCCCAGCGGAGACCTAAGAAATCGCTGATTGGACTACAGCTCGTTTTACTTCTGAACCGGAAGTTTTTCTGGAGACCCTTTTCACAGTGATGTCAGACAATGGGCGCCGTAACTCGAAGAGATGTATCTTTACTTCTGGTGTGATTTTGCCTCGGGAAACCTGACTGAAAAATTCACGGATACTCATTATCTTAAGGATATACTAAAAGGTAAGGTTAATTACAACAGCATTTACGTGTTAGCCGTTATTACTCATTGTCAATCCACCATTCTCTAACTGTGTATATAATAAACAGCCTCCGATCGGAGAATAAACCAGCTAGCAGCAGCTTTAGCCACAGTTAGGAAACATATACACCCCTGCCTGTCAGTGCTGTGTTGTTAAGTTTCACTAAAATCACTGACATCTTCCAACAGTTGTTTAGAAAAGCATTTTAAATATTGACTTAAGCGCTATCTGCCAAATAATTTACATATTCTGATGTGATTCATAATTTCTCATATTGTTTTGTTCATCTTTCTCAACAGTAGCCTACCATATCTGGGATGGTCTTGTTCCTCTGTCCATGGCAGGTTCAGTCAATCAGCTGTGGGACACCTGCTGCCTAGTCAAACTATCATGGGCCTCTTGATTTAAAAGGAGAAACCAGTACAGAGCCTCCCTGCTCCTGCAAGTCACACTTCTTGGATGAACACTCAATACTGCAGCTGTTAGAAATGAAATCTTTGTGTATCTATCCTTTAATTAATATCAATATATATCTATTAATAAATTGATGTTGTGTAGAGTTCTGTAAAAACTAGTGTAAATAGCTTCTCTTGAGTAATCTACATATGTGCAACTTTTACATTTAAATTGCTTTTTTTTGTAAATCTTACACATCTGGCAACGAAGTATGTGGAGGAGAGGAAATGAGAAAGGAGAGGAGCTTATTAAAGCTGCCATTGTGGAACAAAGACATAAGGTTTGTGACCGTTTCTTGCAAACATTAAACACTGTACATGGATTCATATATATAAATAGATATATATATATATATAGCTGACTGTATATATACAGTCAGCTATATATATAGCTGACTGTATATATACAGTCAGCTATATATATATACATACTGCAGCAGAACCCTCAAGCTCCCAGGGCTCAGAGGATGAAAGAGACCACCTGCGGAGGGTGAGAAGGGAATTTTATATATATATATATAACATTACACAAACATAATTATCACAGTTAACAATTTAAGTCATTGATAGAGAAAATTTATTTACAAACGGTATATTTTTATTTTAACAGTATGTACTCAGGGTTTACAACTTAAGAAGACATCCATGTAGGATCTTTGGCGGGTGCCAGTCTGCAGTGAACTGGTCCCAGTCTGCAGTGAACTGGTGCCAGTCTGCAGTGAACTGGTGGGTGACAGAGCCAATGGTAAACTGTAGTGAGCAGTTTGAAGCAGAAGTCCCACCATGTGATCCACAGGGTTTTCCCAGCTGAGCACAAACTTCATGCATTTCGTTTCCACAGGCACCACAGCAGAATCAAGTGTAACCTGTTAAAAGGGATATAAAGGTGTTATTCCTATATTATCAATTTTCTACTGCCAAGTCTACAACCGCAGGAAAACAAAGTAAAAGAAATGTATCCTTCTAATCATAACCTTTGATAAATATTCAATGGAGAAATGTGAAGTTAATGAGCTAATATATATTGTTATGGCCACTCTTGCATCATAATAAAGTCCAAAAAAAATGCAAGAGTAGTCTTTTAGGAGGTTTTCAACTCACTCAAAGAAAAAATAAAAAGCACTCGCAGAGACTTCTCCTGTTTGAAAGGGGTTTCTTTTACTTATAAAAGTAACAAAAAATAATGTCTGAGTTGACTTCAAATATAAACGTTAATTTGTGGTACAAAAACCTTTTCACTCCTCACTCCTCCACCAAACAATCAGATCAACCCCAGCAGCTGCTTCTGCCTGTTAATCACTGCAGGAGGCTGACTGACAAGGAAGAGGGTCTAAGCAAAAATAAATACATAAATAAATATACAATAGATCTATCATTCACATAACCTAGATCTGCGAAAATTAATTTAGCAAAAAATAAATTAATCTAATGGTTAATAGGCTCCAACATATGCGAGTAGAGCTCATCACATTCCTCCAATGAAACTTTAATATCTATCTATATCTATATCTTTAATATCTTCCTACTCGTGTCTCTATCTTAGCAAGAGTTTGACTTCTCAGTTTAGCTGTCAGGTTTTGGACTTGAGACTACAGGTAATGTCGCTACTGAGAGGGTGGTGAAACTAGCGTATGACATGAGGAGGGTGACGATAATGCATTTTACGTGACAGGTGGCAACCCCAGTCTATACTATAAAAATCTGATTAAGATTAGAGCCTAAATACGTCCTATTTCCAAAACAGAAAGGCTACGTAATGTTAGCCAGCTAACAAATTACTATTGCTAAGTAATTCCCAGTAAGTCAATATTTAAAATGCTTTTCTAAACAACTGTTGGAAGATGTCAGTGATTTTAGTGAAACTTAACAACACAGCACTGACAGGCAGGGGTGTTTATGTTTCCTAACTGTGGCTAAAGCAGCTGCTAGCTGGTTTATTCTCCGATCGGAGGCTGTTTATTATATACACAGTTAGAGAATGGTGGATTGACAATGAGTAATAACGGCTAACACGTAAATGCTGTTGTAATTAACCTTACCTTTTAGTATATCTTTAAGCTAATGAGTATCCGTGAATTTTTCAGTCAGGTTTCCCGAGGCAAAATCACACCAGAAGTAAAGATACATCTCTTCGAGTTACGGCGCCCATTGTCTGACATCATTGTGAAAAGGGTCTCCAGAAAAACTTCCGGTTCAGAAGTAAAACGAGCTGTAGTCCAATCAGCGATTTCTTACGTCTCCGCTGGGACCTACCTTTTCCGTTTTCTTAATGTCGTTGTGTTTTTGTTAATGTTGTTGTGTTTTTGTTAATGTTGTTGTGTTTTTGTTAATGTTGTTGTGTTTTTGTTAATGTTGTTGTGTTTTTGTTAATGTTGTTGTGTTTTTGTTAATGTCGTGTTTTTGTTAATGTTGTGTTTTTGTTAATGTTGTTGTGTTTTTCTTAATGTCGTGTTTTTGTTAATGTTGTGTTTTTGTTAATGTTGTTGTGTTTTTCTTAATGTCGTGTTTTTGTTAATGTCGTTGTGTTTTTCTTAATGTCGTGTTTTTGTTAATGTTGTGTTTTTGTTAATGTTGTTGTGTTTTTGTTAATGTCGTGTTTTTGTTAATGTCGTGTTTTTGTTAATGTCGTTGTGTTTTTGTTAATGTCGTTGTGTTTTTGTTAATGTTGTTGTGTTTTTGTTAATGTTGTTGTGTTTTTGTTAATGTCGTTGTGTTTTTGTTAATGTCGTTGTGTTTTTGTTAATGTCGTTGTGTTTTTCTTAATGTCGTTGTGTTTTTGTTAATGTCGTGTTTTTGTTAATGTCGTGTTTTTGTTAATGTCGTTGTGTTTTTGTTAATGTCGTTGTGTTTTTGTTAATGTTGTTGTGTTTTTGTTAATGTTGTTGTGTTTTTGTTAATGTTGTTGTGTTTTTGTTAATGTCGTTGTGTTTTTGTTAATGTTGTTGTGTTTTTGTTAATGTCATTGTGTTTTTGTTAATGTTGTTGTGTTTTTGTTAATGTTGTTGTGTTTTTGTTAATGTCGTGTTTTTGTTAATGTTGTTGTGTTTTTGTTAATGTCGTTGTGTTTTTCTTAATGTCGTTGTGTTTTTCTTAATGTCGTTGTGTTTTTCTTAATGTCGTGTTTTTGTTAATGTCGTTGTGTTTTTCTTAATGTCGTGTTTTTGTTAATGTCGTTGTGTTTTTCTTAATGTCGTTGTGTTTTTCTTAATGTCGTGTTTTTGTTAATGTCGTTGTGTTTTTCTTAATGTCGTGTTTTTGTTAATGTCGTGTTTTTGTTAATGTCGTGTTTTTGTTAATGTCGTTGTGTTTTTGTTAATGTTGTTGTGTTTTTGTTAATGTTGTTGTGTTTTTGTTAATGTTGTTGTGTTTTTGTTAATGTTGTTGTGTTTTTGTTAATGTTGTGTTTTTGTTAATGTTGTTGTGTTTTTGTTAATGTCGTGTTTTTGTTAATGTCGTTGTGTTTTTCTTAATGTTGTTGTGTTTTTCTTAATGTCGTGTTTTTGTTAATGTCGTTGTGTTTTTCTTAATGTCGTGTTTTTGTTAATGTTGTTGTGTTTTTGTTAATGTTGTTGTGTTTTTGTTAATGTTGTTGTGTTTTTGTTAATGTTGTTGTGTTTTTGTTAATGTCGTTGTGTTTTTGTTAATGTTGTTGTGTTTTTGTTAATGTCGTGTTTTTGTTAATGTCGTTGTGTTTTTGTTAATGTCGTTGTGTTTTTGTTAATGTCGTTGTGTTTTTGTTAATGTTGTTGTGTTTTTGTTAATGTCGTGTTTTTGTTAATGTTGTTGTGTTTTTCTTAATGTCGTTGTGTTTTTGTTAATGTTGTTGTGTTTTTGTTAATGTTGTTGTGTTTTTGTTAATGTTGTTGTGTTTTTGTTAATGTCGTGTTTTTGTTAATGTCGTTGTGTTTTTGTTAATGTCGTTGTGTTTTTGTTAATGTCGTTGTGTTTTTGTTAATGTCGTGTTTTTGTTAATGTTGTTGTGTTTTTGTTAATGTCGTGTTTTTGTTAATGTCGTTGTGTTTTTGTTAATGTCGTGTTTTTGTTAATGTCGTGTTTTTGTTAATGTCGTTGTGTTTCTGTTAATGTCGTGTTTTTGTTAATGTTGTTGTGTTTTTGTTAATGTTGTTGTGTTTTTGTTAATGTTGTTGTGTTTTTGTTAATGTCGTGTTTTTGTTAATGTCGTTGTGTTTTTGTTAATGTCGTGTTTTTGTTAATGTCGTTGTGTTTTTGTTAATGTCGTTGTGTTTTTGTTAATGTCGTTGTGTTTTTGTTAATGTCGTTGTGTTTTTGTTAATGTCGTTGTGTTTTTGTTAATGTCGTGTTTTTGTTAATGTTGTTGTGTTTTTGTTAATGTCGTGTTTTTGTTAATGTCGTTGTGTTTTTGTTAATGTCGTGTTTTTGTTAATGTCGTGTTTTTGTTAATGTCGTTGTGTTTCTGTTAATGTCGTGTTTTTGTTAATGTTGTTGTGTTTTTGTTAATGTTGTTGTGTTTTTGTTAATGTTGTTGTGTTTTTGTTAATGTCGTGTTTTTGTTAATGTCGTTGTGTTTTTGTTAATGTCGTGTTTTTGTTAATGTCGTTGTGTTTTTGTTAATGTCGTTGTGTTTTTGTTAATGTTGTTGTGTTTTTGTTAATGTCGTTGTGTTTTTGTTAATGTTGTTGTGTTTTTGTTAATGTCGTTGTGTTTTTGTTAATGTCGTTGTGTTTTTGTTAATGTCGTTGTGTTTTTGTTAATGTCGTTGTGTTTTTGTTAATGTCGTTGTGTTTTTGTTAATGTCGTTGTGTTTTTGTTAATGTCGTTGTGTTTTTGTTAATGTCGTTGTGTTTTTGTTAATGTCGTTGTGTTTTTGTTAATGTCGTGTTTTTGTTAATGTCGTTGTGTTTTTGTTAATGTCGTTGTGTTTTTGTTAATGTTGTTGTGTTTTTGTTAATGTTGTTGTGTTTTTGTTAATGTCGTGTTTTTGTTAATGTCGTTGTGTTTTTGTTAATGTCGTGTTTTTGTTAATGTCGTTGTGTTTTTGTTAATGTCGTTGTGTTTTTGTTAATGTTGTTGTGTTTTTGTTAATGTCGTTGTGTTTTTGTTAATGTTGTTGTGTTTTTGTTAATGTCGTTGTGTTTTTGTTAATGTCGTTGTGTTTTTGTTAATGTCGTTGTGTTTTTGTTAATGTCGTTGTGTTTTTGTTAATGTCGTTGTGTTTTTGTTAATGTCGTTGTGTTTTTGTTAATGTCGTTGTGTTTTTGTTAATGTCGTTGTGTTTTTGTTAATGTCGTTGTGTTTTTGTTAATGTCGTTGTGTTTTTGTTAATGTCGTGTTTTTGTTAATGTCGTTGTGTTTTTGTTAATGTCGTTGTGTTTTTGTTAATGTTGTTGTGTTTTTGTTAATGTCGTTGTGTTTTTGTTAATGTCGTTGTGTTTTTCTTAATGTCGTTGTGTTTTTCTTAATGTCGTGTTTTTGTTAATGTCGTTGTGTTTTTGTTAATGTCGTTGTGTTTTTGTTAATGTCGTTGTGTTTTTCTTAATGTTGTTGTGTTTTTGTTAATGTCGTTGTGTTTTTCTTAATGTCGTTGTGTTTTTGTTAATGTCGTTGTGTTTTTCTTAATGTCGTTGTGTTTTTCTTAATGTCGTTGTGTTTTTCTTAATGTCGTGTTTTTGTTAATGTCGTTGTGTTTTTGTTAATGTCGTGTTTTTGTTAATGTCGTTGTGTTTTTCTTAATGTCGTTGTGTTTTTCTTAATGTCGTGTTTTTCTTAATGTCGTGTTTTTCTTAATGTCGTGTTTTTGTTAATGTTGTTGTGTTTTTCTTAATGTCGTGTTTTTGTTAATGTCGTTGTGTTTTTCTTAATGTCGTGTTTTTGTTAATGTTGTGTTTTTCTTAATGTCGTGTTTTTCTTAATGTCGTGTTTTTGTTAATGTCGTTGTGTTTTTCTTAATGTCGTGTTTTTCTTAATGTCGTGTTTTTGTTAATGTTGTTGTGTTTTTCTTAATGTCGTGTTTTTGTTAATGTCGTTGTGTTTTTCTTAATGTCGTGTTTTTGTTAATGTCGTTGTGTTTTTCTTAATGTCGTGTTTTTGTTAATGTCGTTGTGTTTTTCTTAATGTCGTGTTTTTCTTAATGTCGTGTTTTTGTTAATGTTGTTGTGTTTTTGTTAATGTCGTTGTGTTTTTGTTAATGTCGTGTTTTTGTTAATGTCGTTGTGTTTTTGTTAATGTCGTTGTGTTTTTCTTAATGTCGTTGTGTTTTTCTTAATGTCGTGTTTTTGTTAATGTCGTTGTGTTTTTGTTAATGTCGTTGTGTTTTTGTTAATGTCGTTGTGTTTTTCTTAATGTCGTTGTGTTTTTGTTAATGTCGTTGTGTTTTTCTTAATGTCGTTGTGTTTTTGTTAATGTCGTTGTGTTTTTCTTAATGTCGTTGTGTTTTTGTTAATGTCGTTGTGTTTTTGTTAATGTCGTTGTGTTTTTCTTAATGTCGTTATGTTTTTCTTAATGTCGTGTTTTTGTTAATGTCGTTGTGTTTTTGTTAATGTCGTTGTGTTTTTCTTAATGTCGTTATGTTTTTCTTAATGTCGTGTTTTTGTTAATGTCGTTGTGTTTTTCTTAATGTCGTTGTGTTTTTGTTAATGTCGTTGTGTTTTTCTTAATGTCGTTGTGTTTTTGTTAATGTCGTTGTGTTTTTGTTAATGTCGTTATGTTTTTCTTAATGTCGTGTTTTTGTTAATGTCGTGTTTTTGTTAATGTCGTTGTGTTTTTCTTAATGTCGTTGTGTTTTTCTTAATGTCGTGTTTTTGTTAATGTCGTGTTTTTCTTAATGTCGTGTTTTTCTTAATGTCGTGTTTTTGTTAATGTTGTTGTGTTTTTCTTAATGTCGTGTTTTTGTTAATGTCGTTGTGTTTTTCTTAATGTCGTGTTTTTGTTAATGTTGTTGTGTTTTTCTTAATGTCGTGTTTTTCTTAATGTCGTGTTTTTGTTAATGTCGTTGTGTTTTTCTTAATGTCGTGTTTTTCTTAATGTCGTGTTTTTGTTAATGTTGTTGTGTTTTTCTTAATGTCGTGTTTTTGTTAATGTCGTTGTGTTTTTCTTAATGTCGTGTTTTTGTTAATGTCGTTGTGTTTTTCTTAATGTCGTGTTTTTGTTAATGTCGTTGTGTTTTTCTTAATGTCGTGTTTTTCTTAATGTCGTGTTTTTGTTAATGTTGTTGTGTTTTTGTTAATGTGTTTTTCTTAATGTCGTTGTGTTTTTCTTAATGTCGTGTTTTTCTTAATGTCGTGTTTTTGTTAATGTTGTGTTTTTCTTAATGTCGTGTTTTTGTTAATGTCGTGTTTTTGTTAATGTCGTTGTGTTTTTCTTAATGTCGTGTTTTTCTTAATGTCGTTGTGTTTTTGTTAATGTTGTTGTGTTTTTCTTAATGTCGTTGTGTTTTTCTTAATGTTGTTGTGTTTTTGTTAATGTTGTTGTGTTTTTGTTAATGTCGTTGTGTTTTTCTTAATGTTGTCGTGTTTTTCTTAATGTCGTTGTGTTTTTGTTAATGTCGTGTTTTTCTTAATGTCGTTGTGTTTTTCTTAATGTTGTTGTGTTTTTGTTAATGTTGTTGTGTTTTTCTTAATGTCGTTGTGTTTTTGTTAATGTCGTGTTTTTCTTAATGTCGTTGTGTTTTTCTTAATGTCGTGTTTTTCTTAATGTCGTTGTGTTTTTCTTAATGTTGTTGTGTTTTTGTTAATGTTGTTGTGTTTTTGTTAATGTTGTTGTGTTTTTGTTAATGTTGTTGTGTTTTTGTTAATGTTGTAGTGATTTTGTAATTTGTAATTGTGCTTCGTTAATGTTGTAGTGTTTTGCACCTCAGGGCCACCGTACAAATGAGATTTAATTTTATTGTAGGTACAAACAGGATAACAAAATGAACAGCAGTTAATCAGACATCAGACTTGTTTGCCTTTACTGGTGATGAAAATTTGTCACTCTGGAGGAGAGGAAGAGCGGCTCAGCCTCATCCAGGATCTGCAGGAAGATTTTTGCATATTTGGTCCTAATTTAACCAAGTACTGTAAATAAAAAGTTAGTCCATGTTGTGATGATCCGGCAGACTGTAGACTGATGGATGCCGCACCGGTCAGCAGGTCCAGGTGCTTGGATCCAAGGGAAAGGTAACCAGCACACCGGCTCAATCGTGGCTCAGAAACCGGTGTTGCGATGCAAACCTGAAAAATGAAAAACAAAAAAACTAATAAGTGTTCATATTTAGCTACACAACCTAATCAAAACTAATAAACCTTAAGCTCTTTTTGAGAGTTTTGCTTGAAAATAAATTGACAATATCAAAGGAAATGAAATGTTTCACTTAAACAGTGAAACACTTAAAGTTAAGCAATTAAAGAGACTGCAAAAAATATTTCAGAGGTGTTACAACACTAAAGTTATTGAGTAAAAGTAAACTCAAAAGAATATTCAGATTTTAACATTCATTTTCTAAGTAGTATATATTTCAAAGTATGAAGCTGAAATGAATTTAAGCTACTAGCAGACGCAGCCCAGGGTTTGCCTATTATCTGTACCAACAATAAAACAAAACATGCATAACAGAGGCATTAGTTTATAAAAGTCCAAGCAAACCTAAATTTACCATTTTGAAAACAAAAAGCAGCGGGAGGATGTAACTTCATAACCTCATTTTCAGGGAGAAAAAAATAAGTTCCGTCTGTGTAACGCAAGAAAAGATTAAAGCAGCCAAGTGGAAAAATTCACTCTACCGTGGATTATCATCATGAAACAAACAACAAAGGTAGATGTCATATTTTTGGGATTCGGGAAATACGTGATTCTTTACCATTTGTACCACTTGTTCAGGAGATTTTTCATGTGGATCGGTGAAAGTTAAACGGCTGTAAATTGAAGGTTTTGGACCTTAATCTGACCGACTACCTGTGGTTTGGATCGGGCTGAAGCGTTGCTGCTCTCGGCTGTTCTTAAATTACCTGCTCGGTATCGGAGGGGCTCGTCGCTCCGACTGCATGTTAAATGTATTTTATATATGTCATAGAAACAAAAACTAAAGAGCTGCCTAAAAATAATTTCATACTCCATATAACACAAATGCATCAACACACACACTGACTTACCTTGAGCCGAATCGCTGCCTCTGTTCTCAGCCTGTTTCCGTATCAGTGGATTTCCTCCGGTATTATTTTCCTCCAACAAATTATTCCAGTGAACGAAGCGCGTACAGCTTCCTTTTAACCTCCGTCTTCCCATTTCTGACGCTGGATCTTCAATATCCTCAAGCTTTGAAATAGCAGGCAGACCAAGGCAGGTGTTCTGATCTGTCATACCGTCAATCCAGCATACTTTATGGTAATGCGCACATCGATGTTACGTCACATACTGCTTACTCAGCAGATTTCTTATAAATCCGTCATATCTGTGTGTTTTGTTTCTCAGAAGTTTATGGTAAATTTTATTTAATTAAGTTGCTATGTTAATCAAACATATTGACATAAATGACTTTTGCTGTTTCCAATATTGTTACCAAACTGTAAACAAGACATTCGTCCCGTTTAGCGTCACTATTACTACAAATACTGTTTGACTACAAATTTGTTCGGGATATTTTGTCCGTATAGCTAATCTACCTTTTTAATATTTTAATGCCTCTTTAGAAAACTGCAGGAATATGTCCTAAAAAAGCTGATGAGTAGCTGGATGCTGACCGAAGCTGTTGGGCAACAAGCAGAACATCACCTCTTTCTGGGCTCTGCATGGAAATAACTAGATTTTTCTTATTTTATTTTTTTATTTACCGTAAACTTCTGAGAAATAAAACACAAAATGAAACTTCTACAGGTATGATGGATTTATAAGAAACGTAACATCAATGTGCGCATTACCACGAGGTATGACCGATAGAACACTGGCCCAAGCCTCCATGGGGCCCTAAGCCAAATCTGCTTTTGGGGCCCTCTAGTTCTGCTAACAATGTGGACTGGCTGCAGTCAGCAATCCGATCATTAGATCATTCACACACCTGCTATAAACTTACTGCATCTCTGGCAGTGCTGCTTACATTATATACATGTATAATATTTATTGGCCAACTGATTTATCGACCAGTTGATTTCTGGGAGCCGATTTCCTTAATTTTGGGGGATCGTGGTTGGCTGATACTTACATGTGAAGCTGATCTTATCCCCTGATCTTATCTTCATCAGCAAAGGTTTATAAATCAGCCAGTGTTGTGGTCAAGACCACCTAACCCGAGACTGAGACAAGACCAAGACCAGCGCCCCACGCTATATGACACGATAAAATGTGAAATATGATCAAAATTGCTTCTCAAACTGATCTGAAAGATCCGTATTCCCATAAAAAGACCTAGATATTAAATACTTGATCAATTTTACCAATATTAAAAGCAGAACAAACTTTTTTTTCTGCTTTGCTTCCATCTCTGTGCTACAATCCGTGGTGGTCTGGTGCCATCCCTACAAAGATAACGCCCTGGGCATTTGCCCATATTGCTCATATAAGAATCCACCACTGTTGCACCATTAAACATAGCAATTGAGGCAATGCCCTGACGGTAAATAACGCTCAACTATGAACACTGACCAAGGAACAACAAGCAAGAAGTAACCAAACAGAAGGCGCTCATCGTGACTGTTCTCACCCTCTCTCCTGCTACATGAAGCCAGGTAGTCTGACACCATGGCAGACATTACAGCTGCCACTTTGAACGAAAACAATCAAAGAGCAATGTGCATGCTCTGCGTGCTCTTTCATTCTTGTGTTTTATTTATTTGTTAATTAAAAAATATCAATGTACATAATTAAATAAAATAATGATAGGTACTGCAATGTATGCAGAGCATTACAAGAACAAAGAAGAGTGTTCTGTCAGGTCAGCATACGCTGTCAGATTGTCATACGCTTAGAACGAACTCACGGCTATATCTGTCAGACACGTTATTACCATATCATTTTATTTAATTAGCAACATAGAATCATGACATAGATCATCATACACTTTATTAACACTTGTATGGCATCCTGACTTAGCGGTTAAGTAAGTAGGTTAATGAGTTTTACACGGCGTGTGTTGTAGTTGACTGCAGCTGCAGCCAGACCTGCTTTAAATACACTTTGAAACCATGACGCATGTATATCTATATAGTTATCATATTATATGATAATATTAAAAATTTAATGACTTATTTTCGTCATAACTTGTTGCCTCTGCTGAACTGACAACTCCACTGACGGTCGGACTTCTTAATGCGCATGCGCAGGCATGGTACTCACTGCATGTATGCTATCCTGACAGCGTATGGCTATCTGATAGAACAACGGCTCTCAGCGACACTCCAGTCCTATCTAATAAGTAAAGAGCCGTGGAGATGAATCGACTGTTCCTGAATGTCACATCACTATATTGCAGACTTTTGGACATAGCGTTGTCCCATATACGAAAAGTCAGTCAACACCTCTGCACAATAATTCAGCGCAGTGAGTGACTTTTTTTCATCACAAATAACGTGTCTCTGTACAGCTAGCTTTGCTAGCATCACGTCATCGGAGCTTACCTGTCTTTGAGCTACTTTTCTAAGGTCAGCTAAATTCTCATTGCGGGAGCTAAAGGACCCCAGAACGCTATGGACCGACGCTGTTGTCACAGTTGCTTCGAGACGGACACTACGCAGCTGCGGTGAGCTGCTGTCAACTCGGATCTTTTTAAAACGTCTTCTATCCGATTCTCCACCATCCTTAGAAGCAAAACCTCTCGTAAAGATACAGACGTGAGAAGAAAGACGCAAATCCCAGGCTGAATAATGTTAGTGAGGATGAACACAGGCAATTAAAACAAAAAAAAGTGTCCATCATGGCGCGGTGAGCTGCTGCATGATACCAGACAGAATAGATCAGGAGAGGAAAACAGCAGACCCTGATATGGTAACATTTTGCTATGATTAAGTTTCTTATTGTGCTTTTAGTCGACTATATTGGCTTGATTATTTGCTTATAATGTATAATAATAACAGTCAAAAATAATACAAATGATCATTTAAAGAACAAATCATACATTAAATGTCAGACACAAACCTGCAGCCCAGGGGCGGTTCTAGACGGGGGCCAACAAGCTGCCAAAGAAGTTATACTAAATAAATGTCTTACATCAATGGGCTCTTTGCACCTACGGCGTTGACGTCACATCTCCAGGAGCTAATGCGGCTCACTGTTTTCCGCTTTGAGTTACCATGACTGGTAGAAAAGACTAAGTCGTATTTCAGATGCAAAAAAACAATACTATTAACGTTGTTGTCTTCCTAATATAATGGGCTTTTAAGTTTTCGTTAATTTCCAAGCGATCCTGAATTAAGAAGATGGCTTGTAAATATCTGTCGCTACCAGCTAACGCCGCACAGCAAAGTTTGCAGCCTTCACTTCACTCCGGATCAGCCTAAAACTACCGGGGATACGGATGGTAAATAAAGGAGCCTCCCTGAGTTATTTCCATGGAATCACTTCTGTATTCAGCCTGAAAGAGTTTATGGGAACGAGAGAGCAGACCAGAGCCAGACAGCCGAGCAACTGATCCGCCTGTACATCCTGCTGTAAACACCGTCCTATCTGAGCTCTGAACAAGAAACATGCAAAGGTAATAAAACGAAATAACATGGAGACATGAAGCAACACGGTCATATTTTTCTAAAAGCAGCAACTTGAACCTGAACAGCTGAACCAGATCTCTGACACCAGAGCTGCGCTACGTCAAGCTATGAGGCTTGTTGAGCTCCGTCAGGCTTCGGAAGTAAAAAGCCCGAACCGTAACCGAACCCCGTTAGTCTGTGACACTAACGACAATAAACACACATAATATACTTGAAAATAAGATAAATACATTGTCCGTTAGAATGTTTAGATACTTAAATAGCACATTTTACAAGAACAATGTCCGAGAATATTGCCTACTAGCATAAGCTAAGGTTAATGTTAGCCACAAAGTTTAAGTAAAACTCAACTTCGTGTCAGTGAATGTATAACGAGGCGAACATCTTAAAACCTTTCTCCAGCTGACTTGTTGGGGCTTCGGATCGATGTACAAACCTTGGCCAAGCCCTGAAAGCACCTAATGTAAATGATATTTGTATTGGATCGGAAACAATCGAGCCGCTTTACCCCGAACGCGGAAGCTGAGGTGCAAAGAGCCCATACTCACTGGTGGATTTTTTTAACCTTCACAATTTTACTTTAACAATGAATTAAATATTCTAGTGCTGCACTTTTAGCTGCTGTATAGGATCAGACTTTCCATCTGCCAGGGATCTGCAGCCTGGATCTCTGGAGACACAAGTGGCTCTTTGGCTCACTTAATATATCAAACGATGAAATATTGCTCTGATTTTTTTTTTCATTCTTTTTCAAGTGTTGCCATGAAAAACACCAACTATCCTGGGCCCTGTGGTAAATTTGGTCTAGAATCAGCCTCCAAACCTAACTCCTTATTTATATAAATATTTTGGTAATACTCTGTAAAATACCTGAATGTTCACATAATTTTTATACTTTTGGCTGAGGACACATTTTGAATATTAAATCAGGTGATATGATCAGCTACTCAGTACTTAAGTAGTTTACCAAATACTTTTTACACTTGCTTAATTAAACGTATTTAAAGTGTGCTACTCTGATTGGGCTACAGTTTTGGGGTGCTCTAACCGACCTCTATGCATGAACGGTGGCTCTAAGGATCACTTTTTAAAGACAAAAACCAGCGGCGAGGTGGGCGTCCCTTATTTTCATTCCTGAAAGGTGGCAGCCCTAGCAGGGTCCGCCTTCACCGAGAGCAAGAGAGAAAAGCTATACAGAGAATCAACTGAGAATCACCTCATTTAAAGTTAAACTCAGTTTCACACAGAGAGCCTAGCATAAATGTCTGGCTGTTGAACTGGACCGGTCCAGGTCGCTATCAGGCTAATTTCTGTTAGCAGCTTTGCTAATCTTTACATCACCAAGGCTCATTAAAACAAACCTTTATCTGGGCTTTTTTCTGTTCTTCCTCCTTCTTCTCTCCCTCCCTGAAGGATGAGTCCTTTTCTGAGACATTGTTTCGCTAACTTAGCTTCTGACCGGAGCTTTGGACGTTTGGATGCTCATTGCAGCTCATGGTACCGGCGAGGCTGCGGTACCTACCGCGGCCACCAGGGGGCCCAAGAGAAATTTATTATTTTCTTTTTATCCATAAAAATAATAATTTCTACATACATTGTCAAATATATATTATTGTAAAAACAAATCACTTCATAGTGAAATTGTGTGTTTTTTTTATATTATAATGACAGAAATTATTACTAAAAAATCAGCTCCACTGAGGGGCCCCTTAATGGCCCTGGGGCCCTAAGCAGCTGCCTAGTTTGCTTATGCCTTGGGATCAGACCGGATCGACAGAACCCGATTCATTCTCAGCCAGCTGCTGTTGGATCCGTCCCAGCTCTTCCCTTCTGGCAGAACTACAGAATCCCAAAAACTAGACTGAACCATTTTAGATGCTCTTTTGTAATTTAATTTGTTTATTTGATAGGGATAGACACACATCAACACCCTCCTCCATCAAAATAATCAGATTGTAAATAGTCTGTTGAGGTGTGGAAGGTACAGTAACTTAGTGAAACTGTTTTTGTTATCTACGTTTCTAGCTGTCTACAGGAATTGTGTGTTTTTTCATTGTCTGTTTGGGCAGCTGCCACTGTGCAATATACACAGTCCATAGGGGACGATAAAGTCTATCCTATCCTATTTGATTTCATTTTATTATATTCTATTTTATTCTACACTTCACTCAAGTTATGGAGACCCGCCACTCATCCAGCTCCAACTGGCCCACACAGAAACAATTAAAATAAATTCAGGCTTTATTGTTTCAGCAAAAACTCAGTGAAAATCTTTTAGATTAATTTAGGAACATTTATTCACATTAAATTTTAACCAAATAGTCTTTGGATTTGGTAAAATCAAGTCCGTTAGCCTGCAGTGCAGACCTGGAGGTCTGGGTCTGCTGATCGCTCAGAGACTGTTTTCGTTTATGATATGAAATGATAGAAAATACTAATTTACTCAAACTCTTTCAAAGTTTCTTCATTAGATCTTGTTGCTTCATGAAAGCTGAGCTCCAATCAGATCTTCAAAAAATCAGCAGCTCTCCACAAAGGCCGACAAACCCATGACAGCATAAGATGAGCATTGCATATATTAGACCAAGCTAAAAAGCAGGGCCTCAGCGCCGCATTAATTAGTTTAGATGCAGAAAAAGCCTTTGATAGGGTCAACTGGACTTTTCTATATAAGGTACTAGAGCTTTAATAACCAGTTTATTAGGTGCTTGCAGTCACTTTATGATGAACCACGGGCCAGGGTAAAAATCAATGGGCACCTAACAAACAGCTTCCAGCTACACAGAGGAACCCGCCAGGGATGTTGTCTGAACCCTTGGCACAGGCCATTAGAGAGGATGATGGGATAAAGGGAGTTAGTTTTGCAAATATAGAACACAAGATTGCCCTCTTTGCAGATGATGTAATCACATGCCTCCAAAATCCAGATGTAACGCTCCCCAGAGTTATGTCAGCATTAACTGAGTTTGGTCAACTGTCGGGCTACAGTCTAAACATCACAAAAACACAGGCTCTGACAATTAACTACTCACCTAGTAAATTTATAAGAAAGACATATGGACTTAGGTGGGATGCCAAAAAGCTAAAATACTTAGGAGTATTCATTTCTCGAGACTTGGATGAGTTATTTAGTTTGAACTTTGATAATCTTACTGAAAACATACTAAAAGAATTGACAGCCTGGGCAATGTTATTGTTGGATGTAATGATATGCAGCACCACTAGGTGGTGATGCAAGAGGATTGTTAGGAGGGAAGACACGAAGAAGTCAGATGGACAGAGAGATAGAAACGGTGTAACAATGACTGCAGCTGTAAGTTAATAAAACACATGACTTTAAAAGACTTGACCTCCTTTATGTACAAAAGTACAAACTTTACATTGGACTTCACAGCTAGAATGGAAATAGTGAGGATGAATCTACTTCCTCGATTTTTATATCTTTTCATGTCATTGCCTATTAGTATATCTAGCGCACAGTTTCATGCCTGGGACAGATTGATCTCCAGATTTATTTGGTCCGGGACCAGACCGAGAGTAAAATTTAAAACACTCCAAATTAATAGGGACCAGGGGGGTCTGGCCCTTCCAAATTTGAGAGAATACTATTACGCATCTCAGATGAGATTCATGGTCTGCTGGTGCTCCTTGGAAATGGAGACTAGATGGAAACGGATTGAACTTAGCCAGGGTGGGGTCCAACCTCAAACATGTATGGGAGGTAAAATAGGTACAGACAAAAATGGGAATGGTATAGTTGAAGATACGTTGTTAATCTGGAAAGAAGTGGTTGATAGGTACAGATTGGCAAGATGTCACTGGACTTCTGATGTGACCCTCCTGTAACTCAAACTTCCGGCCAGGAGAATTAGATTCTTCTTTTTTAGATTGGAAAGATAGAGGGCTTGTGGCTTTGTGCCAGTTTGTAGAAGGTAACACTTTTAAAACATTTGAGCAACTGAAAAGGGATTATAACCTTGAGAATAGAGATTTATTTAAATATTTCCAGGTCAGGCATTTTTACAATACAACAATAAAAAAGGTGTTCCCCCAGAAGGTAATACTATTGTGAACATTTTTGCAAATGCTTATACACACCACCCATGCAAAACTGTTTCCATATATATAAAGGGTTGCAGAAACATAATGGAAATAACACCTTGAATATTAAGTCTAATTGGGAGTAAAAATTACAGAGGATGCTTGGCTTTCTATGTGTGTGGCACAACAGACGTCTACCAGCTCTAAAAGATGGAGGGAATTTGGATGGAAGTGCTTAATTAGATACTTTATTACACCGCAAATTACTAGTAGACATAGAGGGGAAGAACAGCAATGTTGGAGACAATGTGGACATCGGAACGCCAATCATTCTCATGTATTTTGGTCCTGCCCAAAGTTGGCAGCTTACTGGGATGGAGTCTGTAAGACTACTGGGATAATTTTGGGGTACGTCATCCCCAAAGATCCTAGAATTTTTCTGTTGGGGCTGATATCTGGAGAATTGTTTCACAAAGAGGATGAGTACCTTTTTAAAGTTCTATCAATTGCAAGCCAAAAAAGCAATTAGACAATCTTGGCTAAAGAAACCCCCCCCCCCCCAGCTGGACCACTGGAGGAGATTCACTCTATGGAAAAACTGGCATTTCTTTTACGTATGAAAGGACATTCTTGCAACAAACGTTGGTCTAAATGGCTGACATACAAGAGCAAGGAGGCATAACTAGGTGTAATATCTTGTTATATATATATATATATATATATATATATATATTTTTTTTTTTCTGTCTTTTTACTTAACTAAGAATCAGTGCCCCAAGTTCAGTGTGTGTTGTATGTTTTATTGTAATGAAAAATGTTAGAGTATTAAAAAAAATCAGCAGCTCTCATGTCTGAAAAAGTCAACTTTATTTCTATGAAAGAATAAACAAAGTGAACATATATTTTTGTTACAGTTTTTCATTTTTTGTATAAAATTCACAGTTTAAGTGGTAGAAGAAAATACACCATAAATAGTTGGATTATAAAACAATATAATGGGACGTTTCCACAGATGGTTCTTCAGACTCGGCACACACACACCGTCTCTCTCACACGCTCACTCACACAGATGTGTCCTCCAGTACACGGTACCAGACTGGCTCTGTAAATCTGCTACAAACTGGGACGGATTAAAACATTTCTGGTCCAGAGCCGGGATGTTTTAGGACGTTCTCGATCTGGTGATCTGATTGTTACATTCAGGCATAAAGTCTGGAGCATGTGTCTGATTAAGTAGATCTTTTCATTAAATATGTGCCTTAGACTGTTGCAATGTGCTACAGGTACAGCAGCTTTAACGCAGAAGAACTGAGGCTTAGTATCACCAATGTCTTCCATCGTATGGGGACTTTTATTTTGAAGTGATTGGCCACATCCTTTCAGAGGAGTGTGATGAGGTGAAACGGAGAGGCTGATGGTCGGACAGTAGCTTGTTTGACTGAGAGCGCTCACTTTAGGAGTTCAGACATGCCAACCGGGTGGAGTCTAAGGAGCCGGTGACAGAATGATTGACTTGAGCGCCCCCTTTGGTACATGTGTGGCATGAGGCTTCTGAAGGCACTCAGAGCACACCTGATGCTGTTCTCTGATCAACTCATGCTGCTACATCTAACAGGCTCCGCCCCTGACTTCCAGGTGAGTAGTCTCCTAGGTGGGCGGAGTCAAACAGTTACAGAACAAACAGGAGTGGTCTGGCTCTATGAGTGTTACTGGAGCGGTACTCTACTCTTTACAGCGGCTGCAGTTTCTCATCGTTGTTGTTGTTGAGGCTGAGGTTCGCCTCCAGACCCGACTGCTTCCTCAGCGCGCGCGGCATCAGCGTCTTCTTCACAAATAGTTTCTGCAGGAAGCGGTTGCTGATGCTGAGTGGGCAGTAGCTGTGAATGAAGTACATGAGGCCGATGCCAGGCCCGGCGTAGTAGCGCGCCTGCGGCTGCGGCGACAGCAGCGCATGGACGATGGCGTCCACCACAGGGCTGAGGTCTGGGTTGGCGTGCTCGGCGAAGCTCTGGAACAGGTCCTTGGTCTCGGCGATGTAGTCCTCGCCGTATTCCTCCATCAGCGCTGGTGGCAGACTCTGGAGGAGCTGCTGGTGTTGCTGCTCCCAGTAGGCGTTGTTGCTGGAGGGAGCTGGGAGCAGAAGATAGTGTTACCTTGGCAACCGACAAAGTCACAACATCATCTGTCTAGACAAATTTTACTACAACGACTAGTAATGCTGCCAAACTCGTCTGATGTGATGCATTAAAGGGCCAGCGCAGTCAGATAAGACGGCACGGCGTTCGGTCCTGGGTCAGGGCGTTCGGTCGTGAGTCAGGGCGTTCGGTCGTGGGTCAGGGCGTTCGGTCGTGAGTCACGGCGTTCGGTCGTGAGTCACGGCGTTCGGTCGTGGGTCAGGGCGTTCGGTCGTGTGTCAGGGCGTTCGGTCGTGAGTCAGGGCGTTCGGTCGTGGGTCAGGGCGTTCGGTCGTGGGTCAGGGCGTTCGGTCGTGTGTCAGGGCGTTCGGTCGTGTGTCAGGGCGTTCGGTCGTGAGTCACGGCGTTCGGTCGTGAGTCACGGCGTTCGGTCGTGAGTCAGGGCGTTCGGTCGTGTGTCAGGGCGTTCGGTCGTGAGTCAGGGCGTTCGGTCGTGTGTCAGGGCGTTCGGTCGTGAGTCACGGCGTTCGGTCGTGAGTCACGGCGTTCGGTCGTGGGTCAGGGCGTTCGGTCGTGTGTCAGGGCGTTCGGTCGTGAGTCAGGGCGTTCGGTCGTGGGTCAGGGCGTTCGGTCGTGAGTCAGGGCGTTCGGTCGTGGGTCACGGCGTTCGGTCGTGGGTCACGGCGTTCGGTCGTGGGTCACGGCGTTCGGTCGTGGGTCACGGCGTTCGGTCGTGGGTCAGGGCGTTAGGTCGTGGGTCACGGCGTTAGGTCGTGGGTCAGGGCGTTCGGTCGTGGGTCACGGCGTTAGGTCGTGGGTCAGGGCGTTCGGTCGTGGGTCACGGCGTTAGGTCGTGGGTCAGGGCGTTCGGTCGTGAGTCAGGGCGTTCGGTCGTGAGTCAGGCTTTCCTTCTTCCCTGCAGGTTGGTTCTGGTCCAGCTCAGTTTGGACCTGTAACCAAACAGCTTTTAATTAATGTTCTGAGACGGGATCCTTGGGATGTGAAGAGCCTCAGAACCTCTCAGACATTAGTTCGGTGTACCAAGAGGTTCTGTTTGACTGCAAACTGGACGTTTCTTCTTCTTTTAGGGCAGATTGGACGAGAAAGCAAGCAGGAAAGAGTGGAGATCTTTTCAGGGATCAAGAATCAGACTCTAGTTATTATGGATCAATAACTATTATATGTCAGACTCCGCAGGGAAGGTTTCTGGTCATCCGTAATTTTTATTAGTTTGGTTTATTAAACTAAAAACTGATCTGTACTGGTGTTGAGCTGGGAAGCCGACTGACCAGCTGACTGAGGTAAACTTTCTCATAAATGTGGAGAGTTTTGATCCAAATGATTTCATTTTCTTTAAATTTGTTTACATGATATGTTTATTTTAAGACATCTAGTCATCGTTGGGTGCTCTGTCCCATCAGAAGCTGATACAGGTGTAGATCTGGACAATGGCCAGCAGGGGGAGCTGCTCTGCTCTTTCTGTGCCAACTCCACATCAGACCTGCATAATGAGCAGCCATAATGTTCACTTTAACACCGGTAGCTGCCCCTTGCATGTGATGCCAGGTCGGCGTCTGGGGGCGGGGCTTACCTGTCTTATACGAGGACGGCAGGATGGTGCTCACTTTGACCCCCCAGGGAACCAGCTCATGCCTCAGGGTTTCAGTGAACAGGTTCAGCGCCGCCTTGGATGCTCCGTACGCCGCCAGGCAGGGGAACGGCTGGTCACCTGGAAGACGAGGTCGGAGCGTCACTCTGATGTCACACACAGACTGACCAATGAGATGCCTGCTCTGCCCACCGTCGGCCCCCAGTGGGTCAGCGCAGAGCTGGACTTTAATGGGTTAATGTCACAAACACAGTTTCTCAACTTGTTGTCCTGGCTGGAAAATATCTGGCCTGAAGATCTGTGATTGATTAGTTTTGGCTCCCAGACAGTTTGAGTTGGAGAGGCTCAGTCTGTTTGCTTTGGCAGGTGTCTGATTCTGGAGCGGTTCAGAGTCCTGCCAAAGTATTTACACCCCATGAACTCTTTCACTCTCTGTCACTTTGCAGCCAAATGCTGAACCAACAGAAAGTTGGTTCTGACTGAATAGGAGAGAAAAGCACTGACAGTTTTCAGCATTTTCACTGAGAAATACCGGTAACGGGGCGAACCCCTTAGTCCTGATCCACCTGAATTAAATCCAATCTAACTTTCAGACGTCGGAGCAAGGAACCAGAATGCAGATGTTCTGGTTCTGGCCTCAGAGGTTCTCCAGAACCTCCAGCACCATGGAGACCCAGCGGGTCCGGGAGGACGGAGTTCATGAGTTTACAGCAGAGTCAGGTTCTACAACAGGGGAGGGAACTCCCAGCCCTCCAGGGCCGGAGTCCTGCAACTCTTAGACGTCTCCCTGGTCCATCACACTTCAAACAGCTGAATCTCCTCCTCAGTGCAGGCAGGTTCTCCAGAGTCCTGCTAAAGACCTCATTATGTGACTCAAGTGTGTTGAAGTAGACACATATAAAGGTTGCAGGACTCCAGGCCTGGAGCTGCCCACCCCTGTTCTACAAAAACATACCGACTGCTGGGCTCTGAATATAAATGCATGCCACACCTTGAGTTATGTACTGTGTGTGTGTGTGTGTGTGTGTGTGTGTGTGTGTGTGTGTGTGTGTGTGTGTTACACACCAGCTGGGCTGGAGATGTTGACGATGCGACCTTTGGCCTGTCGCAGCAGCGGCAGGAAGCTCTTGGTGACGCTCACTGTGCCGAAGAAGTTTACTTCCATGCAGCCTCTGAAGTTGGACATCAGGGACAGCTCTGCGTCTCCCAGGTTCACACACACTCCTGCGTTGTTGACCAAACCCCACAGACCTGCACACACACACACACACACACACACGCACACACACACAGTCATTAAGTGGGAGCTGAGGCCTGTGGGCTGAGTCTAAATGGTTCTGGTTTGACTTTAACTTTCTGAATGTTAATGTTTGATGTTGGAGCAAAGTGGAAAAACACAGGCGGCTCTGGCCTAAGGAACCAACTGATGTCCTGACTGAACCAGGCTCTGGGGCTGCGGGGTCTCAGTGACGGACCTCCACTCCATGTTTATGGGTCAGCCGCAGAAACCTGCCAACGGTCTCCGAGGGTTTATGTAACATCTGCAGGGTGGCTACGTGCAGATAAGACCGCGGTTGGGTCACCAACAGTCAGCCTGTCTCTCCCCGTCTGTAAACAAGCATCACTCGCCCCGTCTGGGGTCAATGACCCAGAATCCCAGGCTTTGTTTTCGGTCGCCGTGGGATCCGTGTTTAGGTCTGAGAATGGCCTGCAGAGGCCTCAGAGGGAGTGACCAGGAGACTTCCTGTCCCATAAGGTTCTCATCATGTGAAACCGGAACCAGTCAGCTCAACAGAACCTCAGATTATTCTTGGAACTCGGCTTGTTTATCAAGACAAAGAGATGATTTAAAAGTTTCCACTTGAGGCAGAAACTTTGACCTCCAAAGAAGTTCAAACTCAATACCTGCAAAGCAAGCCCGGATCATACACCTTCCACCACTGTGCTTAGGCTGCATCATTCCATCGTTCCCACCAGTCCTGTTCAGTCTGCTTTAGTCCAACTCCGGTCCATGTGCTATAAAGTCCAGTCCAGTTGGTGTGAATGCTAATTGACCTTTGACCTCTGGTCCTCCAAACCTTGGTCTGGGTTCCATTGAAGTAAACTCTGGTTCACTTTGAATGTGAACGCCAAGTGAACTGCTCCAAACTGACCGCTCCAAAAGCAGGAAGTGGACTACAGTGCAGGGCATTCTGGGTAAATACAACCAAAGCTAACGTGCTAACCTACTGCTAGCAGCAGAAATGGCTCCTGGTTTTCAGCCAAAGACTAAAGAGAAATCCTCCAACCGCTAAAATCTGACGCCTCCATCTTGTTTCCATCTGGTGAAGAAGGAAGTTCCTCTCAGAGTCTTCCGAGGTTTTTGTGTCATTTCCTACAGGGGTTCTTGGTGCAGCGCCCCCACAGGCCAGGAGGGGAACAGGCTGGTTTGGAGCAGATGATGGAGTTCTGGTTCCATTAGAACAAGGTCTACCGGACCATCAGGAGGAAGTCAGCCTGAGAGATGGTGTGAGGTGTTTGAACAAAATCAGGTTAAACCAGAATAAAAACAAATCATTGTTTTTATTGCCTTTATAAAAACTCAGAACAGTAATGGCTTAAAATGCGTCTGGAGATCAAAGATGGGATCTAAAGAGGAAACAAAGCAATCTGCCCAAGGCCAGATTCATTCGTCCAGATGTGCTGTGTCCACCCAGACCATGGACATCTCGTCTTTCATTCCTCCATCCCTCCATCCCTCAACTTGTCTTTCTGGGACACATGTCCCGGGGACATTTGAGGACAAAGCAGCGTCTGCAGCCTCAACAAACCCTTGAATACTTCTGCAACCGAAGGATTAAACAAATCTGCTCAATGTTCCATAAACATTTTCTCACTCAGCACAGGAGGTCCCAATACATCCCTGACTTTTCCTGGAAACTTGGCCCAGACCTCAAACCGCTGCGTTAAACTTTAATGACTCATGTGATGAAGACTTCTGATCTTTGTCCTCAGAAGTGAGGAGAGTCACCGCGGAGAGCTTTATGTCCCCACAAAATGAGAACAAATAGAAGCCCTGAGAGAGAGAGTGTTTGTGACCTTTCCCTTCATTCCTTACAACACACACACACAGCAGCCAGCGTATCCCTGAATGACTGTCAGTAGCAGCCAACTCTCTGAGCTCTAATTATGAAGCCTGTGGGAGCTGCAGCTCTGAGCCAATCACAGAGAGTCTGACTCCCGGGTGAAACACGAGACCGCCCCCTCTGCTTTTCGTCCCAGTGGACGCCGTGGCTCTCGGACTGGTCCCAGAACAGCTGCTTGTTCCAGGGTTTCCTAGAAGGCTGCGGCACAAACAGTCCACTGGACTGGAGGGATCAGCAGAACCAGCAGAGGAAGTCAAACTTGGACTGGAATGCATGCGGCTGGAGAGCTTCACTCAGATTAACTCAGAATCGGTCCAAAATGGTCGGCGACTCTGTGACCTATATGTCCATCTGCACTAGTTTTCATGGTCCAAACCATTCGGACCTGTTGAGTGGATGTTCGTCCCTCTGGTCCCAGTCCTCCTGTTCATCACTGCCTGCAGCTGCTGCCAAACATCTGGAGCTCATGACTTTCTCCACGTTTCCCCAAAACACCGTCCCCCAGGTCCCCCAGGTCTCCCTCCCCCAGGTCTCCCTCCCCCAGGTCTCCGTCCCCCAGGCCTCCCTCCCCCAGGCCTCCCTCCCCCAGGTCTCCGTCCCCCAGGTCTCCCTCCCCCAGGTCTCCGTCCCCCAGGTCTCCCTCCCCAGGCCTCCCTCCCCCAGGTCTCCGTCCCCCAGGTCCCCCAGGTCTCCGTCCCCCAGGTCTCCCTCCCCAGGCCTCCCTCCCCCAGGTCTCCGTCCCCCAGGTCCCCCAGGTCTCCGTCCCCCAGGTCCCCCAGGTCTCCCTCCCCCAGGTCTCCCTCCCCCAGGTCTCCGTCCCCCAGGCCTCCCTCCCCAGGTCTCCCTCCCCCAGGTCTCCGTCCCCCAGGCCTCCCTCCCCCAGGTCTCCCTCCCCCAGGTCTCCCTCCCCCAGGTCTCCGTCCCCCAGGTCTCCCTCCCCTAGGTCTCCGTCCCCCAGGCCTCCCTCCCCCAGGTCTCCCTCCCCCAGGCCTCCCTCCCCCAGGTCTCCCTCCCCCAGGCCTCCGTCCCCCAGGTCTCCCTCCCCCAGGTCTCCCTCCCCCAGGTCTCCCTCCCCTAGGTCTCCGTCCCCCAGGCCTCCCTCCCCCAGGCCTCCCTCCCCTAGGTCTCCGTCCCCTAGGTCTCCGTCCCCCAGGCCTCCCTCCCCTAGGTCTCCGTCCCCCAGGTCTCCCTCCCCCAGGTCTCCCTCCCCCAGGTCTCCGTCCCCCAGGTCTCCCTCCCCCAGGTCTCCGTCCCCCAGGTCTCCGTCCCCCAGGCCTCCCTCCCCCAGGCCTCCCTCCCCCAGGTCTCCCTCCCCCAGGCCTCCCTCCCCCAGGTCTCCCTCCCCCAGGTCTCCGTCCCCCAGGCCTCCCTCCCCCAGGTCTCCCTCCCCCAGGCCTCCCTCCCCTAGGTCTCCGTCCCCCAGGTCTCCGTCCCCCAGGCCTCCCTCCCCCAGGTCTCCCTCCCCCAGGTCTCCGTCCCCCAGGCCTCCCTCCCCCAGGTCTCCCTCCCCCAGGCCTCCCTCCCCCAGGTCTCCGTCCCCCAGGTCTCCCTCCCCCAGGTCTCCGTCCCTCGGCTCCCATCAAACTTTACTCCTTTCAATCCATTTAAGGTTTGTTTTCCTGATGTCTTCATATCTGCATCCCACTGTGTGTTAGCTCAGGATGTTGTGTGTGTGTGTGTGTGTGTGTGTGTGTGTGTGTGTGTGTGTGTGTGTGTGTGTGCGTACATGCCTCCACCCTCACCCACCTCGGAGGCCCAGCTTGGCCTTGGTGTCCAGCAGCGCCTGCTGCACCTGCTGCGGCTGCGTGATGTCCACCTGCAAGAGGGTGAGGCGGGACGAGCAGCTTCTCCGCAGAGCTCTGGCTCCGTCTCCTTTCAGGTCCAGAACGGTGGCGAAAACGTCCAGACCCAGAGAGTCCAGATGCTTCGCTGCAGCATTCCCAAAGCCGGTGTCGCAGCCTGCAGGGACACAGAGGGAAAAGTGGGAACCAATGATGCTTCCTGCTTGCATGCCAAACCATCATTACATTTCATACTTAATTGCAAAAGTATTTAATGTAATTTAAAAGATGTAACTATATTACATTTCAGCTCTTGAGGTGTAAAAACATTGCTTCTGCACCATTTTTAAGTCTCACTTTCCTAAACTTTAAAAGGATCCAGGACTAGTTGAACATGTTGGCCTAAATATGTTGTTAGTTTTCTTTTTAACTAGAAATGTGCTGTTTGTATTACACCAAAACTCATAGTTACTTAAAAGAAATGCACATCTTTTGTTGTATTTTTCACCCATGGAGGTCGCCATTTCTTCACTGGCCATTCTGTAGTGAAATCTACAGAGTAAACACAGGAAGGCTAACTTTACCCCAGTAGTTGTTTATCATATTGTGTTTGACTGGTGTCATTTTAGATCATGCCACACGGTGTCACTATCGGCTGTTAATGAAAAAAATTAAATAATAATAATAATTGAGGCGAATCTGGATAATTTCCCACATGAAAGAAAGGAGAGCGCAGTGCGAGAAGGAGAGAAAAACAATGAAGGACTTTGAGCCATTTATACCAGCAGAACCAACGAAGCTAACAAGTGATCGTTACCTTAACGAGCTAAAAATAAATGCTGTGCTGAGAAAGGCAGAGCTGGACGCTCTTTGAGATGCTAACAGGAGCTATACGGCCTGCGGTACTGACATCACCGATGTGACCATGGTTCGGGTCGGTGGTGTCGCCGTTACCGCCATCTGAACCGGACACAGAGCTACAGACGCTGGGAGAAACGTCAAAGGCAAGCAGCGCTAACGGAGCCATTACTGCTGGAAATGCTAACGGAGCCATTACTGCTGGAAATGCTAACGGAGTCATTACTGCTGGAAATGCTAACGGAGTCATTACTGCTGGAAATGCTAACGGAGTCATTACTGCTGGAAATGCTAACGGAGTCATTACTGCTGGAAATGCTAACGGAGCCATTACTGCTGGAAATGCTAACGGAGCTATTACTATTACTACTATATACTATATATCAGTGTTGTGTTCAAGACCACCTAACCCGAGACCAAGACAAGACCAAGACCAGAGTGTATCGAGACCGAGACAAGACCAAGACTTTTGGGGTCCGAGACCAAGTCAAGACCAAGACCGAGGGGAGTCGAGACCGAGTCAAGACCAAGACCAGCTACAGCTACATGATACAATAAAATGTAAAATATGATCAAAATTGCTTCTCAGAATAATCTGAAAGATCCATATTCCCATAAAAACACCTAGATATTAAATACTTAATACATTTTACCAATATTAAATATTCCATTTCTGTGTTACAATGTGTGATGGTCTCGTGCCATCCCTAAAAACATAACACCCTGGGAATTTGCCCATATTGCTCATATAAGAATCCACCACTGTTGCACCATTAAACATAGCAATTGAGGCAATGCCCTGACGGTAAATAACACTCAACTATGAACACTGACCAAGGAGCAACAAGCAAGAAGTAACCAAACAGAAGGCGCTCATCGGGACTGTTTTCACTCTCTATCCCAGTACATGAAGCCAGGTAGTCTGACACCATGGCAGACATTACAGCTGCCACTTTGAACAAAAACAAAGAGCAATGTGCATGCTCTTTCGTTCTTGTGTTTTAGTTATTTGTTCATTTAAATATCAACGTACATAATTAAATAATGATGCAGTGTACACAGAGCATTACAAGAACAAAGAACGGGTGTTCTGTCAGGTCAGATCGTCATACGCTTAACACGAACTCACGGTGTTCTGTCAGATCAGCATACGTTGCCAGATAGTCGTACTCTTAGCTCAGACATGCATACGCTGTCATTACCATATGATTTTATTTAATCAGCAACATAGAATCATGACGTAGATCATCATACACTTGGTTATTAACAGTTGTATGGCATCCAGCTGCAGCCAGACCTGCTTTAAACACACTTTGAAACCACGACAACGCATGTATATCTATCTAGTTATCATATTATGTCATATTATAAACAATTTAATGACTTATTTTCGTCATAACTTGTTGCATATGCTGAACTGACAACTCCACTGACGGTCGGACTTCTTAAGGCGCATGCGCTGGCATGGTACTCACTGCATGTATGCTAGGAACATAGAATCATGACGTAGATCTGTTATTAACAGTTGTATGGCATCCTGACTTAGCGGTTAAGTGAGTTTTACACGGGCGTGTGTTGTAGCTGACTCCAGCTGCAGCCAGACCTGCTTTAAATACACTTTGCAACCATGACAACACATGTATATCTATATAGTTATCATTGAAAACAATTTAATGACTTATTTTCGTCATAACTTGCTGCATATGGTGAACTGACAACTCCTCTGACGGTCAGACTTCTTAATGCGCATGCGCAGGCATGGTAATCACTGCACGTATGCTATTCTGACAGTGTATGGTAATCTGATAGAACAACGGCTCTCAGTGAGTGACACTCCAGTCCTATCTAATAAATAAAGAGCCGTGGAGAAGAATCGACTGTTTCTGAATGTCACATCACTATATTGCAGACTTTTGGACATAGCGTTGTCCCATATATACGACAAGTCAGTCAACATCTCCGCACAATAATTCAGGCAGTGAGTGACTTTTTTTCATCACAAATTCTTATGTGTCTCTGTACAGCTAGCTTTGCTAACATCACGTTAACGGGGCTTACCTTCTTTGAGCTACTTTTCTAAGTGACGAAAATAGTTAGACGTTGTCCCCATCGTCTCTGAAAGTGAAGCGCTGCTGAGTTAGCTCTGGCCATCGGATTTCTTACTATTTATGCAGCGCTATTATATTACTGACGATTAGACAAACATTTTCTGCCGCTGAGAGAAAACCACTGCGCATGTCCTGGAGCGCCGCGTGCGAGTGAAAGGTGGGGAGGGGGAGGGGGAGAAACACGTAGTTGCTTGGATTTTAATCGGTGAGTTTTGCATCCACTGAAAACAAAGATGTTAACAAATAAACTGGACAGTATGCTGCACGTTTAGTGATATTTTCACAGTTGCGGTCTCGACTGGTCTTGAAATAAAATGCCGAGTCCTCAGAGCCCGAGACCGAGACAAGACCGAGACCAAATACGGTCGAGTCCGAGACGAGACCGAGACCTTCAGAAAACGGTCTTAAGACCGGACTCGAGACCAAGACCGATCTCGAGTACCACAACACTGCTATATATCTACTATTAATTTTTCATATATTTATGTGATGGGAACAAACAGCAACAGCCTTTCTCTCCAGCACTCATACATACTGATCTATACACACAGTCACATCCATCAATACCTTACATGTAATATATATATATATATATATTCAGTCCAGAAATGTGCAGTTCTAGGCACAAGCAAGATACTGCGCAGAACCCTCAAGCTCCCAGGCCTCTGGTGGAGGACCCGAGCTCAGAGGATGAAAGAGACCACCCACGGAGGGTGAGAAGGGAATTTTATATATGTGTATATATATATATATATATATATATATATATATCGGACTAGAGAAGTGTGGTCAGATGGTTACAAAGAGAGGGAAGGTCGTCCGCACAGAAGGGGTCTCACTCCCAGAAGGAACAATAGCAGACATAGAGCACAGCTACAAGTACCTGGGAATACTTTAGGGAATACCTAAAATTGCTCTAAATGAATTTCTGCCATTTGGGGCTTTTTGCTTTGTGAATCTGGTGCAGAAGTAAATCACTCAGCTTCAGGTTTGATTCTTCTGACTAGAAGAGGCAAAGAAAGTGACATTTGTTCAATTCAGTTTTATGTTCTAATGATATGAATCTCTTTGAACTGGCTTGTTTTCTCCAAATAAACTGAATTCAGAGCAAACCTATTAGAAGCATTTGACTGGTTTCAACCTGCAGCCGCTGCTTTAAGACTTGGAGGTGGATAAACTCAACATGCTGGGAGAAAAAGAAAATAATCCATATTGACGTCATTTTCATTGCTTTAATTGATGATTCTGGCAGAACCAGCTGGTTCTGTTGGGCTCATACCCGATAAATGGATTTTCAGGTTTCTGATGTCCATCCTCTCTGGTCTTCAGACTTGTGTCATTGTCCAGTTCTCCCACAGTCTGATCTGCAGCAGAACTTTCTGTTCTCTTTGGGCCTCTTTGTGCGGCAGCTCTGCTGGCGAGAGCGGCGAGGCGTTGGCACGCTACTGCTGCCGTGTTCCTGGAGGACGTCCAGCATCGCGTCCTGAGAAAGGAGCCGCTGAGTGGGAGTGAAATCCATCCTCTGCTCGGCTCCCCACTGCAGGCCGAGCCAGCCGGCTTCACCTGCCGGATTATTCTGAAAGCAGGGGTGGACGGAGAGGTGGGGGTCAGACCAGAGCCGGGGGTGCGAGCCGCTGCACAGTGGAGTAGATTTAAATCTACAGAGATTGAATCAAAGTTCACGTTAACTGCCGCTCAGTCAGACACCAGCTGGAACATCAGCCTCCCAGAGACACAGCATGTTCTTACAATATGCTCACCACAGGGGGGCGCTCATGCACACGGACTGGACGGACGAAGAAGCAGCAGCAGAAAAACCATTCAAAGTGGAACCAACAGTATGCATCATTTCACCTCCCCTCAGGCTTTGTTGTCCTGGGGAGAAAGCCCTTTTACTGTCGCAGCAAGAATGCAACATGGCGTCATGCTGAGCCTGGTGCTTTATTCTCAGCCAAGGAATAATCTCTTGGTGCACCAACTAACTATTAGCTAATTATTAATCAGTTGTTAACTAATAGTTTAATTGAGCTTACATAATTCATGTTTGAGTTTTAGAGTAACTGGTGAATGCTTGCATCTGATTGGAGGAGACCTCAGTGCTTCCCTCTGTTTGCAGGGTGAGCTGGGGTCAAGAGTCCAGTTTTAGACAAAGGAGGACAGCTGAACATGTTGGAATGCTATCCAACCCCGAGCGGGGGGCAAGGTGGTTATGCAATGGGGCCAAGGCTCCAAGGGGCCCCACGGTGAAGAAACAAACAAACGCTGTCAGATACAGAGATACGAACAGGGTTAGAAACACACATCTGTGTGTGTGTGGAGGCCAGCAGCAACATCTGCAGCTCAGATTACTGAGGCAGAAGGGGTCTGAAGAGTCTGGGTT
The DNA here is from genome assembly GCF_051168715.1 of Poecilia mexicana. Classification (NCBI taxonomy): domain Eukaryota; kingdom Metazoa; phylum Chordata; class Actinopteri; order Cyprinodontiformes; family Poeciliidae; genus Poecilia; species Poecilia mexicana. The sequence goes on from NW_028263392.1 coordinate 19,677,564, forward strand.
CCGCATGATCCGCATGGTCCACAAGGTTCACATGGTCCTCTTGGTTCCACATGGTCCGTTTGATTTCACATGGTTCACAAGGTTCACATGGTCTGCTTGGTTCCACATGGTCCGCAAGGTTCTGCATGGTCCACAAGGTTCCACATGGTCCAGGTTCTACATGATCCAGGTTCCACATAGTCTGCAAGTGTCCACATGGTCCGCAAGTTCCATATGGTTCAGGTTCCACATGGTCTGCTTGGTTCCACATGGTCCGTTTGATTCCACATGGTTCACAAGGTTCACTTGGTTCACAAGGTTCACATGGTCCGCAAGGTTCCACATGGTCCAGGTTCTGCATGATCCAGGTTCCACATAGTCCCCAAGTGTCCACATGGTCTGCAAGGTTCTATATGGTTCAGGTTCCACATGGTCTGCTTGGTTCCACATGGTCCGTTTGATTCCACATGGTTCACAAGGTTCACATGGTTCACAAGGTTCACATGGTCCGCAAGGTTCCACATGGTCCAGGTTCTGCATGATCCAGGTTCCACATAGTCCGCAAGTCTCCACATGGTCTGCAAGGTTCCATATGGTTCAGGTTCCACATGGTCTGCTTGGTTCCACATGGTCCGCAAGGTTCCATATGGTTCAGGTTCCACATGGTCTGCTTGGTTCCACATGGTCCGCAAGGTTCACATGGTCCAGGTTCCACAGGAACCAGTTCTCACTTTGGGTCAGCTGGCTCCAGGAGAACATGGAGATTAAACTTGATGTTCTCAGAAACGTTAAGAAGATTCTCTGATCTGGTTTCTGAATCTCGGGTTCATCAGGTTCTGATGGTTTCTTATGTTTCTGATGAACGGGTTCATCATCGGGTTCATCAGAAATATTTCTGAAGGATTTTTATGAAATTGTTTTAATGTTCTCCCTCCTTCTGCAATCCAGCTCTGGTTCCGAATCGTCTGCCTTCGCTCAATACACCTGAAGATACGAGGATTTTTTTATTACTGTTTCAGGAACCCCTGATCATTGATGGAACTCCTCTTGTGTCTTCATACACGTATTTATAGACATGTAGAGAGTCAGAGTGTGAACATTCGGCTTTACTAAGGTGTGGTGTTCTCTTATGCTGGTTTGGGAACTTTCCATACGAAGGTTTCTTGTATTTACGTTTGTATTTGGACCTAAGGAAAGATTTGCATCAGTTTTACCGAGAACATTTGAAACAAAGTTTTCACCTTGTGTTTCCTTCATTTTAAGATGTAATTTCTTTTCAGCAGAGATAAGAATCTCTGCTGAAATGAGGTGAGAATCAGTCAAAGGAGACCTGTGTCACTTTGACTGATGGTGCAGACGTTTTGTGGAAATATGCTTTGTGTTCTATGGCTCCATTAAAATTTCAAAGACGTGAAAGAAGAGACCAGAGAGTTTATAAATCAGTCAGGAAGGTCGATCATGCAGCCGGGAGCCATACCTTAAGGTCAGGGTAAGATCTCTGGTTTCAACAACAACAAAAAGACTGTTGATAGCAGAGACCTGGAGGGGCTTGGTCTGCTTTCCACAACCTGGAGGAAATAAAAGTGTCCACTTCCATCTGAAGTTCTTCCTTGATTTTCTGGGCGTTATGTTTTATTCTGGAAGTCGAAGGTGTTCTTTCAGAGAGAATTGAAAGCTTCACTGGTGACCCAGAAGATCTCCTAACTGGATCCCAAGATAGACAAACTTTTCTTGCTGCTCGTAACACTAATTGGAAGAAAGACGATGCTGCCTAGCGTCTGAGCAGAAAGAGGCAGAAAAACATCTTTCTGGTGACATTTGGAAAGATGTCTGAAGATTGGAGGAAGAGGAAGGACAGATGTTGGTTTACTTCACCAACTAAATGATGAATTAGTGTGGAGCGCTCTGGTAGGTCCTGTAACTGCTGTGTTTGGACCTGTTAGACTCTGAGGCACCTGTGGGGGGTTCGGTTGGGCTCAGTTGGTCCGCCGGTTGCCAGGCTGGAGACAGCAGGAATGAGGATCAGAGAGCTGTTGAGCAATTTGTGGATCTCTGGGCATGCTCCAAGATGTTCTCTGTCTCCAGGTTATGTAACAGCCAGAAGATGGGAAAATATTTCATGAGACTCGTGATCACGCCGTGTCCCAATAACAAATCTGAAATACTTTGAGGTGGTCTTTATTACTGGAGTCTCATTAAAACCATCAGAGCCTGAACCACTGCCCCCTGCTGCTCTCAGGTCTGTAATGAGATCAGACTCGTCAGGTTCTGTTGTTTCTTCATAAATAACATCAGATGTTCTTCCTCTGCTGGCGTTTATCCAAACATTTCATCATGTCTCCTATGGTGTCCAGACGCTGATTCTGTGGTGCTGCAGAGGGTTCTGTGCTACCAGACCATCGTGACGTGTTTCTGTGGCGAATCCAGACGAGTCTCTGCACAAATATTAAGCAACTTTCTGCAGCTCTGGGATGTTTTCCTCACTTTCTACAGACAGCAAAGGTCAGCATTGCTTCATCTGAGAGAAAAACTCTCCATAAGCAGAAATCACTCAAGCACAGTGGATTGCACAACACTCTGACGAGCACCAAGCACAGAACGAGGCGAACTCTTCGCCACCGATTGACTTGGTCTTCACATAAAGCTGAACTCTGATGAACTCGGCAGCAGCAGCACGGGGAGGAGGGGCGCGTGTGGGAACAGAAAAACACGAAATGTCAGAGGCAAAAATAGCAAGAGGACAAAGAAAAAGTCATGGAACATGGAGAGGACTTGGCGAAAAACGAACCTAAACCAGGAAAAGAAGGCAGAACCGAGAAAAACAAGAACAGGAGAAATAAAAAGCAAAATAATGAAAGCAATAAAAACGACCAGGGCAAGGGAAAAAAGGCTAGACTAAAGCACTTTGACACACGTCTGTGGTCAATGACTTGTCAAAGGTAGGACCTGGATAAAGACTCAATGAACAGAACAGAACCTGGCAGCTGACCCGAGTTCAAACCGCTGCATTCCTTTCCGAGTCTCCTCCAAGTCTCCTAAAAATCCCTTCCAACTTTCCTCCGAGTCTCCTCTGAGTGTCCTGCCTACAGAGTTGACGCTGCATCCCGGTCCAGGAAGGCAGCAGCTACTGTCCCGTAGCTCTCTTCCACCACAGGGAGAGTTCGCCTGACGCTGTGGAGTCCTCTGGACCTGTGGACCAGCGATCCGGGTCGTGGACCACAGAGACTCGTGGAACTGTGGGACATCCAAGTCTCCAGATGTTTTATCCCGACCTCAGAGCCCGGTGGGTCATTATGGCCATCCCGGTTCTGTCCATCCAAGTCCAGTGTCTCCTCTCTGGTCTCGACTGTCCAGAGGACTCTTCAGTTCAGCGGCCATCTTGTTCCGAGACAAGAGGCTTTTGGTGTGGAATGACCTTTAACCTGAAGCCTGTAGAGTCTGAGGTGGAGCTCTGAGGATTCTGGTCGTTTCTCTGACCTTTGACTTCTGAACCTGCTTGACAGGTTGACAGCTGAAAAGATGTTTTCCTGTCTGGGTGGAGTCCAGATGGTTTGGACATGACGTTTGACCCTCCCCAGGTTGCTGATCAGTTTTTGTAGAAAGGATGATCAATTTATTAGATCGGAGCCTGGTCGTCTCACTTATGACCTCTGAAATTTCAATGGCGGCGTCTCAGAGGACATTTGGAGGTGTGCTATATGCAGACGGCTGCTTGGTGACGTTAAGGTCACGGACGGAAATGGAATGTCTTATCTGCCTCTGGCCAAAGGTTAAAGGTCGCCAGGATTGCTTGCATCATTTAAGCATTTCTCTGACACATGTTGCATTTTCCTGATGTCAGTTAGAGGCGGAGCTTATATGCCGCTAACAGCAGGCCGCCTGACGGCTCCCGGTCTCCATGGCAACGCCTGTTTTACCTTTTGGTGTGGTATCACCTTTAACCTGAAGCCTTGTAGAGTCTGAGGTGGAGCTCTGAGACTTCTGGTCATTTCTCTGACCTTTGACCTCTGGACCTGCTTGACAGGTTGACAGCTGAACCTGTTGGAGGGGCCATATGGGAATGTTTCCACCGCGGGAGAGTTACTAAAGAAACACACACACACTGAAACACACACACGGAAACACACACACACTGAACCACACACTGAAACACACACACACGCACACACACACACACACTGAACCACACACTGAAACACACACACGGAAACACACACACACTGAACCACACACTGAAACACACACACACACACACACACACACACACACACACACACACACTGAACCACACACTGAAACACACACACACACACACACACACACACTGAACCACACACTGAAACACACACACACACACACACACTGAACCACACACTGAAACACACACACACACACACACACACTGAACCACACACTGAAACACACACACACACACACACACACACACACACACTGAACCACACACTGAAACACACACACACACACACACACACACTGAACCACACACTGAAACACACACACACACACACACACACTGAACCACACACTGAAACACACACACACACACACACACACACTGAACCACACACTGAAACACACACACACACACACACACACACACACACACTGAACCACACACTGAAACACACACACACACACACACACTGAACCACACACTGAAACACACACACACACACACACACTGAACCACACACTGAAACACACACACACACACACTGAACCACACACTGAACCACACACTGAAACACACACACACTGAAACACACACACTGAAACACACACTGAAACACACATGCAGAAACACACACACACACTGAAACACACATGCAGAAACGCACACACACACCTAAACACACACACACACACACACTGAAACACACACACTGAAACACACACACGCACACACTGAAACACACATGCAGAAACGCACACACACACCTAAACACACACACACGCACACACCTAAACACAATGCAGAAACACACGTTTGCACTGCTATTTTTGTGGGTTTTTTCCATTGACGTCCTTTCATTTCTGCAGCCTAACCCTTATCCTAATCAACCAAACTCAATTCACATCTTAGTCCTAAATCTGACCCCTGATCCCAAAACAGCGTTTCTCCTTGTGGGGACCAGGCTCCGGTCACACAAGGAGCAGTGGGTCCCCACAATGTAGTGTCAGGAGAATGGTTCCCACAAGGTACTACAAACAAACACACACACACACAGACACACACACACTGCCTGTTATCAGCTGGATTTCTAAAAATGTGGGACAAAAACACAAATCAGACCAGAAAACACACAGCAGATCTTATTGACTTTTAATATGAAGGGGACTCCCGCCACCACACACACTGAAAACAAACACACACATTCACACACACCCACAGCTAGCTCAGGATAGCTAGCTGTTAGCTGCTCTCCATGTATTCAAACTGAGATTTTGTTTGAGGAGAAGTGAAAAACTGTGTTTGTGGTTTTATTTGGAACCTGCAGGAAACTTACCAAACGAGTCTCTAAAGCAATATTTCCACATTTTTCTGACCTTTGACCTTTTTATTGCTCTGGGCTCCTTGCAGGTCTGTGCAGCTAAACGTGAAGCAGCGTCTCAGACATGAACTCCCAGCAGGGAGCCGCCTGCACGCGTTCTGCTCTCAGCTCGCCTCTCAGAGTGCGGCGCACCTGAGGAAGGAGGCGGAGCCTCCCCTTACCTGTGATGAAGACGGCCTTGCCCTGCGCGGGCGGGCCGGGCGGCGGGCCGGTCCCGGAGTTGGAGCGGACACAGTAGACGACGGCCAGCAGAACCAGCAGCAGCACGGCCGGCAGGCAGAACGCCCACAGCCGCTCCACCAGAACCGTGGCCCCCAGCCAGGCCACCAGGGTGGGCCCCGCGCTCAGGTGGGACGCCAGGATCTTCTTCATGGCCCCGCCCACAAACACCGTCACCACGGCCAGGTAGATCCAGAAGGGAAGGTTGTAGTCGTCCATCGTGTTCCAGGGGTCGGTTCAGTCTCTCTCTGCTGAACACACTCCTCTCTCTCTGCTGAACACACTCCTCTCTCTGACTGTCTGCAGGAGAGTGCAGCCCTCCGGCTCCACCGCTCAATATATAGAGGCTGCAGGGGGAGGGGCAACAGGCTGCATTTAATCTGCACACACACACTGGTATCTGACCAGCCTCGCTGCTGATTGGAGCTTTGGTCACGTCTCTGATGTGCAGAGAGGAAGAAATGGAGCTGCTGATTGGCTGGAGGGAGTCACTGCTCTGAGGGGCCCCATCCAAGGGACCCATCTGTCCCCATCTGTCCCCCAGCAGGTCTGAGCAACAGAAAATGATCAAAGTCCAGAAGCTTCTTCCTCACATCCAAAGCCTGCTGGCCTTCAGCGCCTGTCAGTTGCCATTTGCTCCACTAGGTGTCACTGTGTCCCTCAGCAGAGCTTTTAGCATCTTGGTTTAAAACAAGAAAATATTCAAGAAAGAAAAGTTTTATGAAGCGTTTTGTTTTCTGAGGAGCAGAGAGACGAGGCGCCAGGGGAATCTTTAAATCTGGACTTCCAGATGACCTGAGCTCCGTCTCCCAGCAGTCACGTGACGGCGTGACATCAGCGGTCACGTGCTACCTGCTTGGTGGTTGAATCATTTCCTGTTTGCTTTGACTCGCTGTGATGCTGACAGTTCCTGAGGAAGTAACCCCGGCTCACGATGTGGCTGCCGCCGTGCTTCGCTGTGGCCGAGACGTTTTTATAGACCCTTCCTGGTTTCTTCCGGTGCTGGGCGGCCAATCATAAGCCAACCCTGGCTAACCCATTTTGCTATTACGGTTACAGATGTATAAAAATCTAACGTAATAATGAGAAGCGACGCGTTGCCCAGAGGGTGAAACGACCCCTGGCGCTGCTGATGCACCCAGGAAACCCTGCTTCATTCACTCTTTCCTGCCTGGAGGTTCCAGTTTGTCCCATCAGACCAGAAGACGTCCTGCGTCCAGGCTTGCAGTTTGTAGTCCAGACTTGAGGAAAACTCGGCTGTCTCATGGAGAACAGATGGAAACTACTGTCCTGCCCCTCGCAGCCTCTCTGCCGCTTACTGTCTTTCATTAGAAAAGTTTTTTATATTTCTCTCCCCAGCAGATGTTTGTTTCTCAGAAGAGAAAGGAAGAAATGTCAGGTTTCATCATTTCGTCTCTACCTGGCATGCTAACAGGGAGCAGCTGTAACTTCAACACGTCGTTCCTGAACCTTCCAGTAAGGCTGCTCCGTTTCTCTGCAACGAGGAAAAGCGACATTAGGAGGATGAAGGCCGGCAGCACCCGCTGAGAGGAGCAGCAGCTGAAAGCTCTCGGAAAATCTGACACGACTCTTTGTTCAGAGAGCTGAACTCGTCTGACCCAAGACGGGACAAAAGCAGCGACCAGCAGACACACACTTACTGCTGGACAGCAGCTGGGAGGAACAGGAAGTTCCTGCAGGCTGCAGTCGGACAAAATAAAAGCACTCTGACGCCTCCACCTGGTCGTCTGTCCCTGTCCTCCTGGAGCTGATGGAGGAACAGCTGATCAAATATTCACTCCAGTTTTATTGATGATGCAACATTTCACAACAAATGTTGTCTTTACAAAAAATCAATAATAAATTGCTAACGATCATCAATCATCAAGAGTCAAACTTCGATGCATCAGTGAAGTTTGACTGAATGTCTGGGAGGCAGACGAAGGCTCTCCGGACCGACCTCTGTCCTGCAGGTTCTACCAGCTGGTTCTGGATTCAGAACCGCCTGACGGGTCAAAGTTCACAGCAGGATGAAGTTCTGCCATGCAGAGAGAGAACTGCACACCGTTCCTCCTGTTGGGATCGGCTGCAGGCAGTAGAAGGAATGGAAATGATATAAAGGATAAAATACGGATCCAATCTGGAATAATGTCTTTTCCTTCCAAACTTGTCCTCATTGGACCCGCTGCCCCGACTGCAGTGATCCTGCATCGGCTTCAGGATTGGGAACGGAATGTCCTCGGCATCAAAACAGGTTTTTCTGTCTGTTTATTTATCTTTGACTTGAGAGAACCTTCACGGCTCAATGATTTGTTCCCGCTTGTTCATCTGACTCAGGTTTCAGTCAAACAAACAGACCTGAGTCAGAGAACAGCCGGATCCGGGAAGGAGTCCTGCCGCTCCCGTCGGCATCTGCTCAGCACAACGTCGCCCATCTTCCCCTGACTCCATCACCTGGCAGCTCCCAGAGCAGGTCTAGCCCCTCACCCCTAATCCCAGCAGCATTTCACACGCATCCCATCCAGTCCTCACGTGTCCCAGATCAGCTTTAGCTCAGGAGAAAGCCCAGCCTGGGCGGGATGTGCAGCAGATTACACGCAACCTGCCGACTCCCAGAGGAGAAGCCGACCCGGTCCCTGCGGTGGACCCGGCATGCCGTGGGCCTCTAGGTCTGAGGGAAGGAACCAGCTCTGCAGGATCAGAGTTTAACCCTGACCTTAAATGTGTCTTAATCCCCAAAGGAAAGCAGGGTTTTCAACACAACGAGCCGCTAACTTTTAGAATGAGCTCCAGTTTCTCCCCAAACTCCTCAGCTGGACCTCAAAATAAACTGGGAGGTTTTAGAAACAAGAGAAAACGTTTCATCCTTCACCTGATCATGAGAGGCTGCAGCTTCATGAATCCAGATGGAACCAGAGGAGAGTCCAGAGGACACCATGGTCTCCTCAACATGATGAAGGGAGAGCAGCAGCTTCATGACTGGGAAGGAGCAGAGACGAGGAATAACTCCAGGATCGGAGATATTTGGGTCAAACCACGGAGGGATTCTGCCGAGTGAAGACCTCCGGCATCATGGAGGGAGATAAAAAATCAAGAAGGAAGCTGCAGACAAGATGTTCAGCTGGATATAACTTTACTCATATGATGCCTAGACACAGGAAGAGGAGTTTCCTCCCTGCCGTTATCTGGGCTGGTTACTTCCTGCTGGTGCTTCAGGTTTTACTGGTTTGAACTGGAGGCCTAAATCTCAGTAGCTGTCATGGAAACTGTCCAGTTCAGACCAGAACTCGGATCACAGCTTTCAGGTCAGACTCTGAAGCTGACAGGAAGGACCACAAACAGGAAGTACGAGATGACCAGACTGAGGCGGTTTCCATGGAGATCCTCTTGAGAGACGCCGACATCAACAAACATCCATTTACTGGGGATTGTTTCACCCGCATAACCAGATAGAGCGAGTCACACCCTGCTACACACACACTCCCGCAGGGCTGGGATTTGAACCCAGAACCTTCTCGCTAGCAGCTGCGCCACGCTGCAGCCGTTAGGTTTCTGAACGCAGCTCAGGTAGACGGCGCTGCTGAGGACGAACCGGATCTCCACCAGGGAAACCAGGGAATGTAGAATAATTTATGCTGGATTAATTTGGGATGTTGTGTCGAGGAAAGGATTTCTTATGCAGCTCATAAGAAAAATCATTTATATTTTTCTTATGTTTTACTTTCCAACCTGAAAGTTCAGCCTGATCTTCCTCCTCCTCTTCCTCAGCTGGTGGTTTATTGTTTGCAGGTCAAACTGATTCATCCAGTTTGGTTTTGCTGCTGCTGCTGGAAAACAGCTGGACTCAGAGACACCAGGAGCGCCAGTCAGAACGGGACGGCCTGTTCATCATCATCATCATCATCATCATCATCATCATCATCATCACACACAGAGCCACTCAGCACAGCTTGATCTGTCATCCTCCTGGTTCTCAAGCACAATCAGAACTTCAGATTAAATTCAAAAACATCTTAACCCTCAAAAATATAAAAAACTTTTACACATTAATTGCCATTAACTAATTCTATAGATTTTAACGTCAGTTTTTGCAAGTTTTAATTAAAAATGTTGCTGATTTTGTCAATATAGTTTTTTTTAGTATTAATTAATTAAAGATCCTGAAATTAATTTGAATAACATTTTTAATCAAGTTCCTACATTTAAAAAATCAACATATTTTATTCTCCAACAGAAAACATGAGATAAATAAAAATGTAGGAGGCTGACAGGATTCCAGAATGAACCGGTCCAGGTTCTGGGTGGTGGACCAGCTTCTGGACGTGACTGAGCTCAGAGACGCATCCTGTCAGGATGAACCTGTTCCTGTGTTCAGACGGCCTGAAGGTCAGCAGGAAGTGGAAGGGTTAATCTGGCCAACAGACATGTCGCGTCAGCCTCTGGCTGTCCAGGCGTCTGTCCCAGAATGACATCATGGCGGAGGGCCGGGGCCGCCTCCCCTCGGGGCCCCTCTCAGATCAACGCTCTCTCTGCGGTGAGAATCGGGTCGTGTCCTCTGTGCACCACAACAAACCGCCAGCAGCGCCACATTCTGTGTTCCTCTGAACGGCACACTGGATCCTTGGGCCGGGCGCCGTGGCCTGGAACCGGCTGCACTCGGGTCCTGATCCGCACCGGGACACAGAGGAACATCGTGACCTAACGCAGCTTCTGATCTAATTACTGTCCAGGAAACATTTCACAGCCTCACAGGTCAAAGGTCAGCCTGATGAAAGGCTGTCGTTCTGCTTACTGATGGAGAATGTCCAACCGTTTGGGTTCCGGTGAGCAGCTCAACGTCATGGAGCGGGTCAGAGGTCATGGAGCGGGTCAGAGGTCATGGAGCGGGTCAGAGGTCATGGAGCGGGTCGGCCCGTTGCTGCGATACGTAACAGCGCCGCCATATTGAATGTGGAATATGTGCCGGTAAGCTAATACAGGTAAATGGACCGAACTTCACAAAGTGCCGTTCTACAAAGTATTTTAAGTTAATTCCTGTCATTGACACATTTTCTCACACATTAATATATTTGGCAATCAAAGAAATGACTAAAGAGAGTTTCTAACTTTGGATGTGATTAATTGTTTTGGAGCATTTCTGAATAAAGAGCTCAATGTTTTTATTTGATAGAAATGACCAGGAGCGCTGCCAGGAATCTTGGGCCCCCTGACAAAAAAATTGTTTGGGCCCCCCCCGCACAACTGCTGTTAAAATTTTTTGAGGCTATCTGACCCATAAAAACGTCACAATTTTAAAGGCCTGCATCTGCCTTGCTGTCTTTGGTTCAATGCTGATAATTAGCACAATATTTACTGCTCATGAATCTTACACCCAACAGTCCACATCCAGTATGCAAGTAGGTTGCTTACTTTTTTTTCTATTAGTTTTAGATACTGGAATGTCTCCCCATGAGCAACAGTCTAAAGCAACGTGCAAAATACACATAAAACAATCCAGACTTCTAAACATGCCATGTAGTTGCATTTTATTCAGGCTGCAGTATATAACTTTAATAAAAAATATGTTTTCTCCATATTTGTTAAAGCTGTCATGATGTAGCAGTTTGTCATGAGGCAGATAATCTGTGAAAACAATCTCCTCCATCTCCTTCCTGAATTACTGGTTAAAGTAATGCACCGTTCTGACCAAAACAACCAATCAGAACCAGTAGGATGCTCTTAACGCTGTCAATCATCCTCATTCACTCACTGCTAAATGTGCTATTGGTGGAGAAACAACTTATCATTACAAGAAACTGCCATCATTGGTAGCTGTGCTAACTAAACTGAGCATTCACAACAGGCTATGCTAGCTGCAGCACAGCACAGAGTGAGGCGGAGGAAGGATGAGCAGCATCACATGAGATTGTGATTGACAGCACTAAAACTCTCCTGCCTCTGACTGGTTGTTTCTAGCACTGGGAGAAGGCAGAGGAAACAGATTTTTCACAGATTACCTCTCATACCGTACTGTCACAACATAATGACAGTTTTAACAAATATGTGAAAAAATGTTTTTTATAAAAGTTACATACTGCAGCTTTAATTTCACTCAGGAGAGGACGGGTCAGGAGGGACGTGGGTTAAAGCTGCTGCTGACTGACTCATCTGTTAAGTGGTAAAAGGTACAAGGGACAAGTTAAATATATGAATATGTTGGTAATTTTTTCCTTAATTCATTTAATGCTAGTGAAATGGAGGCCAACAGTAGTCTGTAGCTAAGCTAACTATGCTACTGAATCTCACACAGTCTACTCACCTCTCGGAGGTGAAAAACTGGGTTATAAATTAACACTTTTACCTTTTTCTCTCTGTGTCTCTATTTTTGAAAACCTGATTTTATCATTTTTCTAGGCAGCATAGTAACTGCCAGTCATTCTTGTACTGTCTGCTGCTGAACACCGTCACCGTCAAGCAGGAACGATCCATTTCATGCAGATCCAGGGGGGCTCAGGGTAAATATGGAAGTGTGTTTGTGGTCTGAGAGGGCTAACATTTAATTTTTATAGCTAAAAACAATCTTAGAAAACACAATATAATTAATTTTGTAATTGACAGGGCCCCATTTTTGAAAATTTTTGTGAACAAAAAAAAATTTTTATGGAGGGCCCCCTGTCAGTCAGGGGCCCTTGGGGCCCTTCCCCCCCAATATGGCGCCCGTGGAAAATATTCTAATAAGTAGTTTTTATATTGACATTGATGAGCAGACACACACTTTTACTGTTTTATTAAAGAACATATTTGCATGATTCCATAATTTAATGTACGTAAAACATGTCAAAACATGAAGAAAAACATTTAATTCCCTTTCTTTTTTTTTATATATTTTATTGTAAAGACAATAAACTTTGATAAGTCAGTCATTATCAAACATTAGCTAAATTTTTTTTTTACTATTTTCCAGAAAAAAACCCACATTTATTACAGTTAAATATGTCAACTCCGCTACGGAGAGCAAAGAGTGAAAATAATTCTAACAGTAAATTATTTTTATTTCATTACATAAGCTGTATTAATACACTAAAACTTTAGATTGAGATTTAAAAATACACAAAAAGTGAAAGAATAAAACATTTATTTATTATACTGGGAGCACTGGTCACAGGCTTCAGTCTGCTGGTCACACTGGGAGAACTCAATGACTTCTGAGACGTCCTGGTTCTCAGGCTGAAGCCGAGGATAAAAGAGAAATTATCCAAAATAGAAACTACATATATGTTTCCTTGACATTCATAAAAAGCCATTTTCAGCATGTTGGGCTCTGACTCGTAGCATCTTTATAGCTAAATACCGACATGGAGAAGCTGAGCTGGAAACAGACTGAAGAGCAGCAGCTCCAGCTCTGATCCTGACTGATCTTTCCTCACTAAATCCTCTGGTTTCTAATGAACTTCTCCTCTAGCAGCGGTTTCTCATCACCTCTCATTAGAAAACAGTGTGAAAACGTTAGCCGCTAAGCTAACAATCAGCGGTTACTTTGGGCCAATTTAGCTACATAGGAAATATTTTTCTGTTGTTTAGAAGCGAATTTCTGGCTGCAAAGTAATTCTGATGTTTCATCCTTACCTGTGGAAGGTGATGCCAGTGAATCCAGTTTGTTTCATAAAACGGTTTAAACACACAGAACAGGACTGAAGGAGCTCCGATCTGCTGCCACATACAAGATGGCGGACGCTGTCAGCGCTCAGTGAGGCGTCTAGTATTCATGTCTGTGGCTCCAGGTACCAGCAGGTACTCATGAGATAACCTGCTGGATGCAATATTACAAATAATAAGAGGACTGATCCAGGCTGACTGCCTGATAATAACCTCTGGTCCCAAATCCAGAGTGCTAATCCCAAATTAGCTGACTTACCGAGGGAGAAACCAGAGCGCCGCCTGCCAGGCTTCACATTACTCAGGACGTACAGCTCAGCGGGACAAACTCGTCCCTCCAGGTGTTTCAGACTAGAGGAGGATTGAGAAGCAGCATGCAGCAGATGGAGGACCAGCACTGTGTTGCTGAAGATCCAATGAAACCAGAAACGTTTTCCCTGAGAGTGGACGGGCGCAGTGTGAAGTTGATGGACGGACCGTCTATGGATTGGAAAACGATGGCCGTCTGCCAGCGGTAGGGGATTGGTTCAGAACAATCAGAACAATCTCCAAAATTACGGAGGGTTTCAGACAAACTGAATTTTCTAAGCACATCTGATGGTGCAGAGCTATTGGGTAGTAGCCACAGCTGCCCTGAGCTGTCTGACACCGGTGCCCCCTGCTGGGCCCCCTGAACACCAGCAGGCAAGGTAGAGGTAGATGGAGCTGGGATCGAACTGGCAACCCACTGATTAACCTGTCTGTCACTAGAGGACCCAAATTTGGGTCCTCTAGTGACAGAGGTGTCAAACTCCAGTCCTCGAGGGCCGCTGTCCTGCAACTTTTAGATGTGCCTCTGCTGCACCACACCTGAAAAGAATAATTAGGTCATTAGCAAGGCTCAGGAGAACCGATCTACACAGGGAGGAGGTAATTAAGCCGTTTCATTCCACTGTTTTTTACCTGTGGCACATCTAAACACTGCAGGACAGCGGAGGACTGGAGTTTGACACCCCTGTCATTGTGAATGACAACCTGAGACCAACAGGTTAAGGGCGGACTCCTCCACCACCACCCAGCAAATACCAGTAGGAACCCAAACGACAGCAGAGTTTCAGTTTGTTAGCCTTGTGGGTGAAAACGAGGCGCCTGCAGTCACACTGACTAAAATATTTAAATGAACTGAGTCATTGCAGATGAGACTTGTTTGGAACCAACTTGGACATAACATGTAGGACATGTCCAGCACGTCCAACATGAAGACGATATCAGTCTGAAGGATGTTTGCTCCTTGATCGGGTTCTTCTTCTTCTGCTTTTCTCAGTTTGTGTTTAAAGTTCTGCTCAGAGGGAAGAAGCGGCGTCCAAAATGTTCCTGCTGCTTTTTTCAGAGATCTGAGCAGAGTCCACATGAGATTAACAAGCTGGCAGCGCAGAAACACGAGGAAAACCAGAAGGAAAAACAAGCAGAGAACAAGAGATCCGAACGCAGCCAGCTCCGACCCGGCGCGGTCTGTAAGCCATAAAGAGAGCCATTAAAATTCTCCATCAGTGGAAACATCTGTCCCACTGATAACTGGACGAGATCTGATGTAACCGAATGCAGAAAGTGTCTTAAATCATCCCCACATGGAAAACATCTGTCCCCGTCCTTCGGCAGGAACTGTTACAGCGGAGGCGTGGATTTACAGCTCTGGACCCCAAAACCAGGTCTAACCTCTGAGACAGAGGCGGGACGGGCTGTCCCTGTCCAGAAACGTCCACTGATTGGACAAGGGAAGCTTCCTGTCTCTGACTGACCAATCGTCCAGGACTTCTCATGAGGTGAGAGGTTCAGCTGTGCAGAGAGGAACATGTCAGCTTTAGCTTTAGATTGATGCAGGGCCGTGCAGAGACCTTTGGAGGGCGGGGGCCCATTGAGCAAGGCCTTAAAACACCGTACAACACAGCAACAACCCAATTAATCAAGAATATAATATTTAATCAGATCATATTGTCATCATGTGGGGACAATGCAAAGCTAATATAATCTATGTTGCTGCTGGAGGCTGAGCTGATCTGAGACCGAAGCTGTTAAGCTGAGCAGAGAAGAACATTTTATGCTATTTTATTAAATAAGTCCTACTACTTCAGTTTAACCTCTGACAGCCTGGCTGCAGGCTGATTTATAGACCAAACAGCTCAGGGGGTTAACTCTACATCAGTTTTCTATGTCAGCTCCTCTAGATCTACAGTTGTAGTTTATATAGCTAAGTTATTATATTTAGCTAAATATTATTGTTGAGGGGCAAAAGCAGCTCCTGATGCACAGATTAAAAAAACCCAAAAGGCTCCAGGGGCATCAAGGATCAAAGGGGCTCAGCTGATGCTAAAACCGCTAGCATTTTAGCATCAGCTGATAATATAATAATAATGTTTCATCAGGATTCAGCTCAGTTGGTTACATAATCTGCCAAAGTCAAGCGAGGATTTCCTGTTGGTTTTCATGGTTTGCTATAAAATTGTTTCTTTAGCTGAAACATTTGGGAAAGATTAAAAAGGTTGTAAATCCTCAAATGAGAGATTCTCCATGTGCAGCAGTGATTTCACCTTCATATTTAGATTTATATGTAATCTACAGAGAAATGCTGCTTATTTAAAGCTTCTGGCTCCAGAAACCAGCAGGATGGATCCGTTCCTCCTCCTGCCACTGAACCGACACAGAAAGACTTCAGGCTCGTCCTGCAAACCCGTCCAACGGTGTCCAACGGTGCAGGGCTGTGTCCATTATTGGGGACAGGTGAGTCCAGCAGCTGGTGTTCTTTATTGTCCAGACGAAGCACCATGGCCGGGCCACGTGGTTCTGATCCAAAATGGATCAGAATCAGAGTGAAGCTTCGGCTGATGTTCCACTGTCATGAGCGGCTGTTCCTGCAAATCTGATTCTGTTCCTGCTGCCGTGCGTTCGCCGTGCGTGTTCGCCGTGCGTTCGCCGTGCGTTCGTTGTGCGTTCGCCGTACGTTCGCCGTGCGTTTGCCGTGCGTTCGTTGTGCGTTCGCCGTGCGTTCGTTGTGCGTTCGCCGTGCGTTCGCCGTGCGTTCGCCGTGCGTTCGCCGTGCGTTCGCCGTGCGTTCGTTGTGCGTTCGTTGTGCGTTCGCCGTGAGTTCGCCGTGCGTTCGCCGTGCGTTCGTTGTGCGTTCGCCGTGCATTCGCCGTGCGTTCGTTGTGCATTCGCCGTGCGTTCGCCCTGCGTTCGCCGTGCGTTCGTCGTGCGTTCGTCGTGCGTTCGCCGTGCGTTCGTTGTGCGTTCGCCGTGCGTTCGCCGTGCGTTCGTTGTGCGTTCGCCGTGCGTTCGACGTGCGTTCGTTGTGCGTTCGTTGTGCGTTCGCCGTGCGTTCGCCGTGCGTTCGTTGTGTGTTCGTTGTGCGTTCGTCGTGCGTTCGCCGTGCGTTCGTTGTGCGTTCGCCGTGCGTTCGCCGTGCGTTCGTTGTGCGTTCGCCGTGCGTTCGACGTGCGTTCGTTGTGCGTTCGTTGTGCGTTCGCCGTGCGTTTGCCGTGCGTTCGTTGTGCGTTCGCCGTGCGTTCGTTGTGCGTTCGCCGTGCGTTCGCCGTGCGTTCGCCGTGCGTTCGTTGTGCGTTCGTTGTGCGTTCGTTGTGCGTTCGCCGTGCGTTCGTTGTGCGTTCGCCGTGCGTTCGTTGTGCGTTCGTTGTGCGTTCGTTGTGCGTTCGCCGTGCGTTCGTTGTGCGTTCGCCGTGCGTTCGTTGTGCGTTCGCCGTGCGTTCGCCGTGCGTTCGTTGTGCGTTCGTTGTGCATTCGCCGTGCGTTCGTTGTGCGTTCGTTGTGTGTTCGTTGTGCGTTCGTCGTGCGTTCGCCGTGCGTTCGTTGTGCGTTCGCCGTGCGTTCGCCGTGCGTTCGCCGTGCGTTCGCCGTGCGTTCGTTGTGCGTTCGCCGTGCGTTCGCCGTGCGTTCGCCGTGCGTTCGTTGTGCGTTCGTTGTGCGTTCGTTGTGCGTTCGCCGTGCGTTCGTTGTGCGTTCGCCGTGCGTTCGTTGTGCGTTCGTTGTGCGTTCGTTGTGCGTTCGCCGTGCGTTCGTTGTGCGTTCGCCGTGCGTTCGTTGTGCGTTCGCCGTGCGTTCGCCGTGCGTTCGTTGTGCGTTCGTTGTGCGTTCGCCGTGCGTTCGTTGTGCGTTCGTTGTGTGTTCGTTGTGCGTTCGTCGTGCGTTCGCCGTGCGTTCGTTGTGCGTTCGCCGTGCGTTCGTTGTGCGTTCGCCGTGCGTTCGCCGTGCGTTCGCCGTGCGTTCGTTGTGCGTTCGTTGTGCGTTCGTTGTGCGTTTGCCGTGCGTTTGCCGTGCGTTCGTTGTGCGTTCGCCGTGCGTTCGTTGTGCGTTCGCCGTGCGTTCGCCGTGCGTTCGCCGTGCGTTCGTTGTGCGTTCGTTGTGCGTTTGCCGTGCGTTCGTTGTGCGTTCGCCGTGCGTTCGCCGTGCGTTCGCCGTGCGTTCGTTGTGCGTTCGCCGTGCGTTCGTTGTGCGTTCGCCGTGCGTTCGCCGTGCGTTCGCCGTGCGTTCGTTGTGCGTTCGCCGTGCGTTCGCCGTGCGTTCGTTGTGCGTTCGCCGTGCGTTCGCCGTGCGTTCGCCGTGCGTTCGCCGTGCGTTCGTTGTGCGTTCGTTGTGCGTTCGTTGTGCGTTCGCCGTGCGTTCGCCGTGCGTTCGTTGTGCGTTCGTTGTGCGTTCGCCGTGCGTTCGTTGTGCGTTCGCCGTGCGTTCGCCGTGCGTTCGTTGTGCGTTCGCCGTGCGTTCGCCGTGCGTTCGTTGTGCGTTCGCCGTGCGTTCGCCGTGCGTTCGCCGTGCGTTCGCCGTGCGTTCGTTGTGCGTTCGTTGTGCGTTCGCCGTGAGTTCGCCGTGCGTTCGCCGTGCGTTCGTTGTGCGTTCGCCGTGCGTTCGCCGTGCGTTCGTTGTGCATTCGCCGTGCGTTCGCCCTGCGTTCGCCGTGCGTTCGTTGTGCGTTCGTTGTGCGTTCGCCGTGCGTTCGTTGTGCGTTCGCCGTGCGTTCGCCGTGCGTTCGTTGTGCGTTCGCCGTGCGTTCGCCGTGCGTTCGTTGTGCGTTCGTTGTGCGTTCGCCGTGAGTTCGCCGTGCGTTCGCCGTGCGTTCGTTGTGCGTTCGCCGTGCGTTCGCCGTGCGTTCGTTGTGCGTGCGTTCGCCGTGCGTTCGCCCTGCGTTCGCCGTGCGTTCGCCGTGCGTTCGCCGTGCGTTCGCCGTGCGTTCGCCGTGCGTTCGCCGTGCGTTCGCCGTGCGTTCGTTGTGCGTTCGTTGTGCGTTCGCCGTGAGTTCGCCGTGCGTTCGCCGTGCGTTCGTTGTGCGTTCGCCGTGCGTTCGCCGTGCGTTCGTTGTGCATTCGCCGTGCGTTCGCCCTGCGTTCGCCGTGCGTTCGTTGTGCGTTCGCTGTGCATTCGCCGTGCGTTCGCCGTGAGTTCGCCGTGCGTTCGCCGTGCGTTCGTTGTGCGTTCGCCGTGCGTTCGCCGTGCGTTCGTTGTGCATTCGCCGTGCGTTCGCCGTGCGTTCGTTGTGCGTTCGTTGTGCGTTCGCCGTGCGTTCGCCGTGCGTTCGTTGTGCGTTCGCCGTGCATTCGCCGTGCGTTCGCCGTGCGTTCGCCGTGCGTTCGTTGTGCGTTCGCCGTGCGTTCGCCGTGCGTTCGTTGTGCGTTCGCCGTGCGTTCGCCGTGCGTTCGTTGTGCGTTCGCCGTGCGTTCGCCGTGAGTTCGCCGTGCGTTCGCCGTGCGTTCGTTGTGCGTTCGCCGTGCGTTCGCCGTGCGTTCGCCGTGCGTTCGTTGTGCGTTCGCCGTGCGTTTGCCGTGCGTTCGTTGTGCGTTCGTTGTGTGTTCGCCGTGCGTTCGTCGTGCGTTCGCCGTGCGTTCGTTGTGCGTTCGCCGTGCGTTCGTTGTGCGTTCGTTGTGCGTTCGTTGTGCGTTCGCCGTGCGTTCGTTGTGCGTTCGCCGTGCGTTCGTTGTGCGTTCGTTGTGCGTTCGCCGTGCGTTCGTTGTGTGTTCGTTGTGTGTTCGTTGTGCGTTCGCCGTGCGTTCGTTGTGCGTTCGCCGTGTGTTCGTTGTGCGTTCGCCGTGCGTTCGCCGTGCGTTCGTTGTGCGTTCGCCGTGCGTTCGTTGTGCGTTCGTTGTGCGTTCGCCATGCGTTCGTTGTGCGTTCGTTGTGCGTTCGTTGTGCGTTCGCCGTGCGTTCGTTGTGCGTTCGTTGTGTGTTCGTTGTGCGTTCGCCGTGCGTTCGTTGTGCGTTCGCCGTGCGTTCGTTGTGCGTTCGCCGTGCGTTCGCCGTGCGTTCGTTGTGCGTTCGTTGTGTGTTCGTTGTGCGTTCGCCGTGCGTTCGCCGTGCGTTCGTTGTGCGTTCGCCATGCGTTCGTTGTGCGTTCGTTGTGTGTTCGTTGTGCGTTCGCCGTGCGTTCGTTGTGCGTTCGCCGTGCGTTCGTTGTGCGTTCGTTGTGTGTTCGTTGTGCGTTCGTTGTGCGTTCGTTGTGTGTTCGTTGTGCGTTCGCCGTGCGTTCGTTGTGCGTTCGCCGTGCGTTCGTTGTGCGTTCGCCGTGCGTTCGTTGTGCGTTCGTTGTGTGTTCGTTGTGTGTTCGCACCTGATCCTGAATCCAGAGCCTCTGGATCCTGAAGTTGTGCGTTCGTTGTGCGCTGGACTTTTCCGGATCATCAGAGAAGCGGAGAGGATCCCAGCCCACAGCATGATGCCACCTCTACCACCTCCATGCTGGGCCTCTGTGAGGAGAACAGGCTTTCCTCTGGGCTGGATGGAGGTTCTACAGAGGTTCTGATGGGTCTGGATCAGGACCGGCTCATGGCCGTGGCTCCCTCCTCGTCCTCCGCCTTCACAAGCTGCGGTGATGAAACGGATCTGACCGGAACCCGAGCGGGCGGGGGTCATGTGACCACCTGCAGAGCGCCAGAACAAAGTGGCTCCAGAGAACGAAGGAGCTGCAGATTGAGGTCAGTGGGTCACACTGGCCAACCAGAACCAGAACCAGCAGGATTCTGGGAAAACCCAGAGCTGGGGGCAGCTGGTGGTGTTTACTGGAAAATGAGCTGGACCGCTTCATGACATCATCAGGTCAGCGGCCTGGCAGACGCCAGCAGCAGTTTCCATTTTGTCCAGGTGAGTTTTAGGACAACTGAGGTCAAAGGTCGTCTCCAAGCCATGTGGACTCCATCATTATCCAGGGAGGAAAACTGGTTGCTGGCTGAAAGACGCCGCCTGGAGAATAATCCAGTTTCAGTCCAGAGAGCCGCAGACATGTGAACCCAAAGGAACCAAAGTTTTCCAGATGTCCTGCAGCTCCGACTTCATCTGCTGCAGATTTCTCTCAGCTGAACCAAACAACTCTGGAACAAAGGACACATTTCAAAACCACAATGTTAACCACGGCGCTTTACAAGGTCATCAAAATCTAGCAGGAAAGAACACAAAGCAATAAAATTAAGGAAATAAAGCAGATTAAAGCAATGCGGCTAAAAGGCTAATAAGTGTGAAGAGGCAGCTTGTTCCTCAGTCTTTAGCTGCACATCTGGCTGGAAGACGCCGCGGCTCCTCTGGGGTCACGCAGGTCCAGAGGCTCGCTGAGGGGGTCTGCTGGGACCGGGGAAGGTCAGGGGAAGGTCAGCAGGAGGATCCACCCACCCGTCCTACCAGACATAATGCTAAATGTTAAAAGCTAATTGGACGGTTATAGAACTTCATCAAGTCCAGAGGACACCAAAGCTTCAGTCATTCCCCTCTGATGGTGTTGAGCTACTGCATAGTAGCCCCATCTGGGCCAGGCTGCCCCACGCTGGCGCCCCCTGCTGGGCGCTCCGACCTACATCCTGCTACAGCAGGAACTGACCCAGCAGTGGGCAGACACTTCCAATGAGAGGGACAATTAATTTAGTTTCATCAACAAAAGGAACCATCAGGCACAGTGAAACCACCACAGGGCCCAGGACGGAGCCCTGGGGCTCACCGCTGCCAGCAGCAGCTGAGTTTTGCTACAAACACCTTCAGATAACTGGAGACTCAAACCAACATGAGCGTTCGGGTTCGAGTTTGACCTGAAACAGAAACTCGTCGGGACGTTTCAGGTTTGGATCTGAGCCTGAAGTTACAGAGAAAGCCTTGATCTTTGGAGCATCATCAGCTGTCATGTTCTTTAAGGTCAAAGTTTGTTTTTTCAGGTTGATCAAAGGTTTCCTGGTCTGACCTCAAATCCTCCTGTATTTGTTTCATTATGAAACAATCAGAAGCTGTTGGTGGTCAACACGCAGTCCTGAAACGGACCAGCAGCTCAGAACAAACGGGTCCATCTCCCATGAAGAGAAGCCGAACATTCTGACCTGTTTTCTGCAACGGGACTCGGAGATAATTCAGCCCAACATGTGAGCGCTGCCATCGGTCAGCAAACGGTCACCGTGGAAAGTCAACGAACTGCAGAACGCGGTCTTTGTGGCGGTGGAGGTGCTGCTGCTGCAGTCGTCCTCTCATTAGAGGATGGCGTGACACGGAGACCTCCAGCATGGACACAATGTGTGTGAAACGCTGTCAGGACATCGCATGTCCTCCGTAAACAGGAAGCGGGACAATGGCAGGCCGTGTGCGCCTCATTTAACCGTTAGCAGCAGTAAACAACATGCGGAGGGTTAAGCCTCATTATTTCACATGTGACTCTGACGGAGGAGGGTGAGCTGATGACTGGCATGTCTGCCGGAGACAGGAAGACGTCCTGGATGGTCACATGACCCTGAAACATGCAGAGACCAGGCTTTTTCTCAATGTTTCAATTAAATTTGATGACATAGAACAGGAAATATGCAGAGAGGGTCAAGCTAACTGAAAAGCTAGTTATGCTAACTGAATGTTAAATTGTAAATATATTTGTTTTCCTAGTAACTTAAGCCAACCTGAATCTTTACCTGCTTCCTCTTCATTCACTGACAGAGTTCCTCTGTTATTCACATCATTTCATTCAGAAAATCCCTACTAGAAAAAGTTTTTCTGCAAACATTTTGGCGCCCAGACACGGCGCCCAGATGCGACGCAAAGACGAGCTGGGCGACATCCAGACGCGATGTCAAAGCGGTCAACCTATTGCTTGCTGAAACCAACGCCAAGATCTCATTCAGACTCTGCAGACTTGTCAGCTCCAGACGGTCACAGGCGTTCGCCCAGACGCGGCGGCACGGTAGCCAGACACGGCGGTGCGGCACCCAGACGCAACGTCCAGACGTGGCGCCCAGACGCGGAGGCGCGGTGCCCAGACGCGGCGGTGCGGCGCCCAGACGCAACGTCCAGACGTGTCGGCGCCCAGACGCGTCGGCGCGGTGCCCAGACGCAGCGGTACGGCGCCCAGACGCAACGTCCAGACGCGGCGGCGCGGCGCCCAGACGCAATGCCCAGACGCGGCGGCGCGGTGCCCAGACGCAATGCCCAGACGCGGCGGCACGGCAGCCAGACACGGCGGTGCGGCGCCCAGACGCAACGTCCAGACGCGGCGGTGCGGCGCCCAGACGCAATGCCCAGACGCGGCGGCGCGGTGCCCAGACGCGGCGGCACGGCAGCCAGACACGGCGGTGCGGCACCCAGACGCAATGCCCAGATGCGGCGGCGCGGTGCCCAGACGCGGCGGCGCGGCGCCCAGACGCAATGCCCAGACGCGGCGCCCAGACGCGGCGGTGCGGCGCCCAGACGCAACGTCCAGACGCGGCGCCCAGACGCGGCGGTGCGGCGCCCAGACGCAACGTCCAGACGTGTCGGCGCCCAGACGCGTCGGCGCGGTGCCCAGACGCAGCGGTACGGCGCCCAGACGCAACGTCCAGACGCGGCGGCGCGGCGCCCAGACGCAATGCCCAGACGCGGCGGCGCGGTGCCCAGACGCGGCGGCGCGGCGCCCAGACGCAATGCCCAGACGCGGCGGCGCCCAGACGCGGCGGTGCGGCGCCCAGACGCAATGCCCAGACGCGGCGGCGCCCAGACGCGACGGCGCGGTGCCCAGACGCGGCGGCGCGGCGCCCAGACGCAATGCCCAGACGCGGCGGCGCCCAGACGCGACGTCAAAGCGGTCAACCTATTCCTTGCTGGAACCAACACCAAGATCTCATTCAGACTCTGCAGACTTGTCAGCTCCAGACGGTCACAGCCGTTCGCCCAGACGCGGCGGCGCAGCTATATGTGCATCTCCTTTTTGCATAACTGTTTTCCATGTCGAGATCCTTGGAACCATGCATGTTATCCATCACTGACATTGTAATCACTGAGCCTTAACAGGGTCTCCTCTTCCTCCTCTTCCTCACCATCATCTCATTTAGCGCTAATGACTTGATGGGGCTTTAGAGGGCGCTCAGTAAGGCTGGTGTTAAAGGTGTCCCTGTTTTTGGACCGTCCTTAAAGTCGTCTCAGAGTCACTTTCCTCCATGATGGCAGGAAGTGCAGCGTTACTCAACAGCTAATCGGCGTCCATGACAGTACTTCCTGTCCCAAGGTGGAATGGGTTTTCCTTGAGTGGCAGTGTTTACTCTGCCGCCGCGCTGCTGCCGTGATGCTGTGGATAGAAAGGTCATGACCTGTCTGAGGAGCTAATCTGCTCACCTTGCTTCAGGAACAGCTGCCGTCTTCCTGACTTCACCTTGTCCGAGGTCGGCTTCAGTATTTATTCAGGAATCGTTGGTTCCGTTTTGCAGGAAGTGGTCTGCATCAGGAGGAGCAGAGAAATCATGGCTTCAGTAAAACTGAATTATTATCTGATTCATTCATGCTGAGTTATGAACATTACACTCTGAACTTAGAACTCAGTTTGTTATCCGACTGATTCTCAGTTTGTCTTTGGTTTTCTCATTGCTCTGGTTGTAGCGGACAGATAACATTCAGCTTCTAGCTGCAGTGTTTCTGTTTTTCTCTGCTGGTGGAATCGGAGCCGATTCATTAGAGTTGGTGACGTTTAGCTGGATCTGCTGCTAAAGAGAAAGAAAGAAATCCGTCTGGGACACCCTGTCAGGTGAAAAGGTTTCCGTCCTTCTTGCCGTTTCTCTGCTTTAAGCCAATAAATGTATTACTAGTTTAGTGCAGGAGGACTGACCCTCGCTGCACTGCCGTCCTCTCAGAACAATTACCACAGAAGAAGAAATGTGGAGGGGCTGCACGTTTAGACAGACAGGTCACCGTCTCCAGCAGCTAACCCTCCACCTGAAATGTGGATGGAGGATTTAAAACCTGGAGGCTCCTTTAAGAGACGCAGGAGAAAAATAAATGGCTAGCTGCAGCAGCTGCAGCAGCTCTTTGGCTCCCTCTGTAGTTTCGCTAACGTGAGAGTCCAGGTCAGGTTATTTGCTTGTTCCCGGCTCACGTCTTCTTCCTGTAACTTGTTTCGTCCTCCAGATCCTCAGACCTCCTGACTCCAGGCTAGGACCATTCTTACATTTAAACTGTAATTTTAGTTCATCATGCTATGAACCACAGAGTCCAGCTCCAGTCCTCCGCTTTCAGATGCGTTTCCTCAGCAGCATTCTGCAGAGGTTCTGCTGATGATGCTTCACCTGGTCCAGGTGAGTTGGACCAGGTGAAGACATGCAGGACCTGGAGGACGGGCTGTGGACTGCAGCAGGAAACAGGAAGCGTCCTGAATGTCCTTGTTGTTCTGTGACTCGTCTCCGTTTGGGATAATCTGCTGTGAAACGAACGGACCGAGCAGAGCGGGCATCAGAGGCCAGCTGGCTGCTGGCGCCTTGCTGCTGTTGTTGTTTTGGAGTAAAGCGCTCCTCGTGGTCACTGTTCCAAACGTAATGTTCCTGCCGCATGCTAAGCAGATTTACTGTAGTAGCTGTTAAAGATAGCTGGCAGCTTTAGCAGGATTGAGCAGGAATTTTCTAAAACACAGGTTGACCTAAAGCGCCACCTTAAGAAGGGATAAACCCAGAGTGGACAGCAGAGCCGGGCCAGTGTGTTTCAGAACCACGCTACGCTACGGCGGCTGGAGACACGTGGCTCTGGCTGCTCCAGTCAACGTGCTGCTGTCCTGCAGCGCGTTGACATGAAGCTCCTCAGCACGCGCTACAGGGAGCAGGCTGCTAGCTCAGGCTACTACCTAGCTCAGGCTACTAGCATGCAGGGAGCATACTACTAGCTAGCTCAGGCTGTTAGCTCAGGCTGCTAGCTAGCACAGGCTACTAGCATGCACGGAGCAGGCTGCTAGCTCAGGCTGCTAGCTACCTCAGGCTGCTAGCATGCAGGGAGCATGCTACTAGGTAGCTCAGGCTGTTAGCTCAGGCTGCTAGCTAGCTCAGGCTACTAGCATGCAGGGAGCAGGCTGCTAGCTCAGGCTGCTAGCATGCAGGGAGCAGGCTGCTAGCTCAGGCTGCTAGCATGCAGGGAGCATGCTACTAGCTAGCTCAGGCTGTTAGCTCAGGCTGTTAGCTCAGTCACTTGGGCAATTAGAAAAGTTCAGCTGCAGGGCACAGAACAAGAGCATTAATGATCCTCAGGAACTCTGCAGGAGCTGCTCTTAAAGGGCCAGAATCTATTTTCCAGGCAACACTTTTCAACTCTATGTGTTTATTTGTTTCATTTCATATAATCTAAATCGTCATGGAAACCCTAGAATCAAGAAAATTTTACTAGAAATTACTGAACATCACCCCCTTGTGGTCAGAGAGATGATTTTATCACCGACTGAATCAGTTCAGTTGCAGCACAGACCGTTCATGTCTACATCTTGTGGTTCTCCTTCTCTCTGCTCTGAGTCAAATCAACCTGTTCCCCTCCTGGCCTGTGGGGGCGCTGCACCAAGAACCACTGAAGGAAACGACACAGAAACCTCTGAAGACACTGAGAGCAACTTCCTTCTTCACCAGATGGAAACAAGATGGAGGCGTCAGATTTTAGCGGTTGGAGGATTTCTCTTTAGTCTTTGGCTGAAGACTATAAGGCCATACAAAGTCCTAAAATCAGACCCAGTTATTCTGGTGGTGTCAGAACCAGAGGAGACAGCAGAACCAGGCAGGGATTCAAACCCAAAACCTTCCTGCTGCAAGGCAGCAATGGTGAAAACATCCTCAACACTCAGGCTGGGGGTCAGAGGGCGGCGCGCAGGAAGGTTCTCACACGTCTCATCTTGTGCTGTGGTATTGTCTGATGGTAATACCCTGATGCACACACACACACACACACACACACACACACACACACACACACTCTTTGCTACAAACTCATTAAATCAGTGGGAACATGGTGCTTTTCTCTCTTTAATCACTTTATTGTTGCCAAGTCTTTGAGCTGCCGGGAAACACCAGATTCATGTCTGTGTGTGTGTGTGTGTGTGTGTGTGTGTGTGTGTGTGTGTGTTGCTGTTTACTGTATTTTCTAACTTTGCCTCCTCTGCTCTGATCTCTAACTCCACCTGTCCTGGTAAACATCCAGTTTCCCTTCAGCTGTTTTCAGTTTCTGTTTCATGTTTCCACTTTTCCTTTGGTATCAATAAGATCCAATCAGTTATGCTGATAATCTCTGATCAATCAAACTGCAGCTCAAAGTTTCATCCAGAACTGAACTGGAGAGTCAGACACTGATGGTACTGAGGTCCATCTGCTGTCTGGACCAGAACCAGCAGGATCTGGACCTCAGGCGTTGCTGTGGTCCCAGCTCTGGTTTTGGCTCATGCTGTTCAGGTCAGAACCGTCCTTGTCTGGCGGTTCCCTCTCTGGTTCTGCTGAATTGGGTTTCTTGCTGGGCTCAGGAACAAATGACTGAGAATCTTTCATCC
This sequence comes from Poecilia mexicana, assembly GCF_051168715.1. Lineage (NCBI taxonomy): Eukaryota > Metazoa > Chordata > Actinopteri > Cyprinodontiformes > Poeciliidae > Poecilia > Poecilia mexicana. Next base: position 19,704,714 of record NW_028263392.1, read on the forward strand.
GGTCTCCTTCCTGCACTGGGTCAGCAGATTCCCAAGGTTCTGATTGGGTCAGCTGTCTGCAGCAGACTGTTCAGCCAATCAGGAGTGGGCTTGCTGTGGATCTACTCTGAGTGTCAACCAATGGGAAACATTGTGGCTGGGTTCTCCAGTAGAACTGTAAAAGACGGAGAAATAATATAAACAGAAACTGGTCCAGACCAAGAACTCTCCTTGAAGCAGGTCCTGACCCGGTCCAGCGCTCCCCATCAGCACCAAGCCGAGTCGGAACCACATGTGGAAGTGATGAAGCAGCAGCTGCGGTCGTGATGTGATGCCTGAAAACTTCTGCTCCTTTTACAAGTTCTGCTCAGAATCCAAGCTGTAAAAGTCTCAAAGTGGACTTTATTCCTGCGCCGCCATGTGGGCCATAAAACGGCTTTTATTGAGCAGAACCATGTCGGGTCAACAGGATCGGCTGAGTTTTACGGTCTAATACAGAAGTTCTTATTGAACTGAGAGGAATCGCTCCTCCAAATTCAAAAACTGTTTAAGAATTGAAACGTCGCTCACTTTCCAGCTGCTTTTTCCTTCTCAAAAAGGTTGATAACTTTTTTATGTTTCTGTGCAAAACTTACAACAATGTTGCTAACATTAGTAGCGGGGTCCTGCGATGGACCGGTGACCCATCCAGGGTGACCCGCCTCTGGCCCATTGGCCGGACGGTCCGGGTCAGGAGCTGGGCCTCCTTCCTGGTCTCCAGTGCACACAGGAAGGATTTCTGCGGCAAGCGCCAGCAGGGATGAGCCGAGCTTCTTCCTGGATGGCAGAACGTCCGAAAACAGATCAGAAATAAACCCAGTCTGACCGACGGGAAGAGACCGTCCAGGAAGCCTTTCTCTTCCTCTTCCTGTCAGACTGTGCCGCTCCACCCACTGAACGCAGAAATCCAGATTTTCAAATTGCAAACATTTTACATTCAGTTATTCTCTGGGACAGAAAGAAACCAGACTGTTTCCTGTAATGGAGGATCAGGGTTTGGGGTCAGGGTCAAGGGTCAGGGTCATCACACCCTGACATGTTTGTTGAGGCTCTGGGTTGGTAGAGGTGGCATCATGGTCTGGGCTTGTCCAGCTGAGCAACATCTGCTGCCTTCAGACTCTGTAGTCCAGGGGCCAGACCATTTATTTGTCCACTTCAGGGTGCCGAAGTCTATCAATATTTTTTCAAAAGGTACATGTCTCTAGTTAATATTTTGGTATGATAGCCCTTCCTAAATGGTAGCCGAGTCATAGTTATCAGCTCATGAAGTGAACAACCCGTTTGGACAGATTCTGTTTTTTGAGACTGGTGTATCTCTGGTTTAGGCTCCTGGCTTGGGAATAATGTTTGGTCTCATCTTGGCTTTCATTTAAATCAGGTTTTTCTGACCAACACGGATCATTAGAGCTCGTTAAACCAAAAGTAATACACATTTTTCCACACCTTTTGACCAAACTAGATAGATTTCTTTTATCCCAGTGGTATCCAGGGACATCAGGGACACAAGAGTTAACAACTAAAATACTCTGCAGACTCTAAGGCAGGGGGGTCCAAAGTGGGTCCTGGAGGCCCGGCATCCTGCGCGTTTTATTTCTCTCCCTAGTGGTTCTAACAACCTTCTCAGCAAGTCAGTTTTCTGCTTAGGCCTCTACTGAGCCATCATTTGATGCAGGTATGTAAAACCAGGGAGAGACTAAAACATGCAGGATGCCGGGCCTCCAGGACCCACTTTGGACCCCCCTGCTCTAAGGAGTCAGAAAATGTGTGATATACTGTCAGTCTATGAGCTGTAATCTGAAGTTATAGACTTGGGCTGTAACCTGAGCTGGTTCTTTGGTGTGGGGTTTAGTTTAGAGTAGCGGTTCTCAACGTGGGCGGTACCGCCCCCCAGGGGGCGTTCAGAGGACGGCAGGGGGCGCTGGCGGACATTTTTACAAAAGGGGGGCGCTGGGATGCCTTTGGGGGGCGTTTGGTCGAAGGTAAACTTTACACCTTAAATGCACAACAATGCCAGTTTAGACTTTGAGCAACTTGGTAAAACTGTGTTGTGTAACATTAATCCATGCTTGGCTGCAACAATATGCATGGCAGCTCTTCTTCTTCTTCTTCTTCTATTCAGTGTTTGTAGCTTGTAGCTCCTGCTACTAGTAGCTTCGCCGCATCAGTTCAGCGTCTCACCGGCTGATGACGTTGCTGTGATTCACTTTGCTCTCTGATTTTCAAATATTTTATGTTTTATTGAGGATTTTTGTACACATGTTTTGGCAGTTCTGTGATCATGTCAAAGCAGCAACTTATATTAAAAAGTGTTTTATTTCCGTTTGAAAGCTGCCCGCTTCCATGGAAGGACAACAGAAAATCGCTCTTATAAACATGTAATTACTAAAATCACGATACCCTCTGAAAAATGAACCATTTAAATAAAGACATCCCTCCATGGTGACACCACGACAGAGAGCGTTCATTTTATAGCGTTAACAGCGGTCCTGTAAGTGGTGTGCACTGTAAAAAATAAAATGTAGATTTTACGGTAAAACGCCGGCAGCTGGGGTTGCCGAAATTCCACCGTAAAACAAAAAAAAAACAACTGATTTTACCTGTATGTCATAATGGAGTCTAATTTCTTAACCCACATGCACAATACCAGGCGGAGAACAGAAAACAGTTAAATAAGTTATTGTAAACACAAAATAGTGATCAACAATCAAGTTCTGGGGAAAGTCTGCAATCTGGATCACTGGGAGGTAAAAAAGAGACGTGAGTTCAGGGGTCGTTGAAGATGGCAGTGTCAGAATAAACGGACTGGTCTTACTTGGGTGGAGGTAGATCTTCACGGGGGGAAGAATCACTGTGGTTACCAGGGTTTGGTTCAGATGGAGGGTTGCTGCTTGACTGACCAAGAGGCTGCGGTGGAGGGCGGACAGGTAAGCTTTGGATCACAGAAGACGAGGAGCGGGTGAGACTGATGACAGGGTAATCCAAAGAGGTTTGGTTTACTGCGGAGCCAGGGCCGTGCAGAGGCCACTAAAGGGCAGGTGGTCAAAAAAAGGCCCATCTAACCGCCTTCTAGGACAAAATATGAACAAAGCCTCTCAGCTTTCAGAGTTTAATAAACAATGATAAATTACAAAATTGTGAAATATACAATCAAAGCTAAGGTAAATCTCTAAACAGATCATACAACTATCCATATGTAAGATATTTTATTAGTAATTTCTTTCTGCAGGTCTATTTTGTTATAGGAAAGTTTTGAAATATTCAAACCCGCAATTTAGCAAGAAATGTAAATCAGAGCTGGAGGTTTAGCTCTGATTTACATATTTTGTCTTTACAGAATTACACTATTACAAATATAAACAAGGCCCAATGCAACCTTTTAGTGACTGTAATCTATAAAACAGAGCTGCCTGTTTGCTGCAGTGGAGATGAAGATGGTCCATCCAGGAAAGCAGAGCTGCATCAAACTAACGTGGAGCTGCAGAAAAAAAAAAAAAACAAAAGCAAAAATTGAATTGTTAATACATGTCACCATGAGAAAAGCCTACTGAGTTTAGCTAAAAAAACTTTTTTAAAAATTAAAATCACACATTTTTGTTTCATGAAGTGAAAAAATTATTTGCTAAACAAACTTATTTGTGCATGTCATAAATCTTTTCTTGATATTCAAAGTTTTTGTTTGACTCAAAGTTTTGCTTGTGATTCTCACATGACATCGTGGGCGGGGCCTAAAATCACAACAAAAGATTCCTGATGCGTGCAAATAAAAGTTTATGTTTGGCAAATAACTTTTTAAGTTCACAAGACAAAAATTAGTTATTTTTTAAAAAAGTTGGTAACACTTTATTTGAAGGGGTGTGCACAAAACTGACATTGCACTGTCATAAACATGACATAACACCTGTCATGAACATAAAGAAGTCTTTATGAATGTTTATGACAGGTGTCATGAAGCGTCATTTGATAAATAATGACACTTTTAATGCAAAGTTGCTCTAAAAGTTGCATTAAAAGTGCCAACTTTGCATGATTTTGTAAATATTGCCAACTTAATGCAAAGTTGGCATTTCTAATGGATTTTCAATGCAACTTTTAGAGCAACTTTGCATTAAAAGTGTCATTATTTATCGAATGACGCTTCATGACACCTGTCAGACATTCATAAAGACTCGTTCATGTTCATGACAGTGTCAAGTCAGTCTTACAAGACTGGTCAGGTAACACTGACCAGTAAGTGGTCACTTTTGGTAACACTTCAAATAAAGTGTTACCAAAACTTTTTTGTTTGTTTGTTTTTTTAAAAAAGAAAAAAAAATAAATCATTACAATTCCAAAAATTTTGATTACAATTTTATTTTACTTAACTGAGGTTAGTTTTTTTTTTTTTTCATTGAATAATTGGGGAAAAAATTAACTTCATACTCTGCGAACCCTAAACTTAAAGTCTGGGTTGAGTTTTTTCCCCTTCATTAATGACACACATTATATCTATCATGGTAATTCAGGGCGAGTTATTTTTAATTCTAAATGAATATCCTTGTTGGATTTTATTTTAGTGCTATTCTCCATTTACCCAACGCCAGAATAAATGTACATTATGCAGCAAAGGAAATTAGACATAAATCCATTATGGAGATGATCGGTTTGGGACGGGCGATGTTCCCCTATTGCATAATCAGTACTGAAGAATGACTGATATCATTAACGATACAGGGAAGAAGCTTTCAGTTATCTAGCTCTGCTAGCAAAGTCGTTAGCTAGCAGCTAGCTAATAGCACAACAACAACAGCCTGATGTCTGTATGATAGAAACACTGAATGATAGATCAGAACAGTTTCTCCTCACCTGGCTGTCTCCTCCCCTCAGTAGTTCTTCAGAGAAAGGCAGACAGAGGCCTGTCAGTGTCTGTTGTATCTCATTACCTCTCTGCTTAAACCTCTGAAGCAGAAACGAGACTTCAACGTTTTCCGTCATCTGACAAGCAGCAGGTCTGCTCCACTTTATTCACCAAAACATTTTAATTCACCAAAAACTGATCTGTAATCTGGAACTTTTGCTAAGTTCAGCTCCAGTTAGCCGCCTTATCTCACTGCCCAAGAGGCAACTGCGTCATGTGTCACGGGCAAAAGGTCAAAGGTGACTGGAGGGCTTATTATGTTGTACAAAAAAACCCCCAACAAAAAACAAATAATTTTAGTACATAAATAAAATTGACCAAAAGGACACTTGGGGGCAAGGAGCAAAAGGGGCAGGTGCTCAAGACCCCCCAACCCCACTCTGCGGAGGTGTCAGTGGAACTCTGGCAACCAGTGGGTCCACATTTCACGAGGAATAGCCTGAGGAAGAAGCACAAAGAGATATCACTTGAAGTCCACAACAGGAGATCATAGTGAGAAGCATGGAGGGCTGAAGTGCCAAATACTGGCTAACACTCTGGATATGAAGTGTCTGCAGCGCCGTCCTCATATACTCCTCCAGATGATCTGATTATTTGCAGCTGTGCAGGAATCAACGGCAATGCCCTCGGGAGGAAACAGCCTCTTGGCACCCTCTAGTGATAAAAGAGGGGGAAAGCAGCAAAAAGGAATCATCCCAACAACCCGGGTTACCAACACCGTAAATTGTTTTTACGGTGGAATTTTGCAAACCCCAGCTGCCGGCGATTTACCGTAAAATCTAAGTTTTTTTACATTGTGGGGTTCCTAGAATTTCACTGTAAAAAAATTACACACGCCGCATGCGCAGTGTGTCGCAGCGCCTCGTGCTCCTCTGGATGTTTGTAACTCGGCGCGGATCGCGCGCGCCGCCGTTCACACAAACTGGACGATCTGGAAGATGGTCTGCCAGGCGGCTCCAATGTAAACCTTACCTATAAACGCCATGCTGCCGTCTTGGCTCACAGTGCTCAACCAGAACTGTTAAAAACGCAACTATAACTCAGCCTTCAGTCCCTGACATCACCGCTGTACCACCGACAGAGAGAAAAGGGGACGTGAGCTTGGCGGCTGGGCTGATATAATCAGCGTACCTGTAACTAGTCCGGCTCCTTTGCTGATTCGGTCCACTTCATCTCCAAGACAGGGAACAAAATATGCATCCAATTTTTGACTTTTCTTTGCTCTCTTTTTTCCATCCTTTTCACTTTGCCGCTTCTTCATGGAGCTCCAATTACAAGGAGGAGGAGGAGTCAGCTGGTGACAAGCTTTACCCAGAATGCACTTTGAGGCAATAAAGACAATCCACTTGTAATTTAATGCGTCATAAAGTTAAATGTAAGAGTTAAAATGAAGCCAGTCAAGTTGCACAACATTTTAGTCAATATTTTAAACCCACTAAGTCACTAAAATCAGTCGGTCTTGTAAAGTTTGTAGCAACCATGAGTCAACAATGACTTGAGTCAGCCTGCTATGTAATCTACTTGTCATGAACTGGCTGGGCCCAGGTTGTAGAGAAAATTATTAAATTTAATGAAAGAAGCTCAATACAGTTCAGAACAGGCAGCACGGCAGAGAGTTTAGCAAACAGCTACATACCGGTAGCAACTATTTAAGCCCACCTGTTGTCTTTGTCTCTTGTCGGATCCTTGTCTACTGTCTTTGTATGACAGTTGTTGCGCGTTCGGCTGTCCAGTTGAACTGAGAAGTCCTGGTCTGCTTAGCTCTCGTTTTCAGTCTTTAGTGTACAGGGATATCAGGTAACTAGACACAGCTGGGAAGACAGGACAGGAACAGGACTAAACACAGAAAACCTCAAAAATAACTACACAGAACATAACACTACTGAAGCACTATTCTATATAACTCTAGATCACGTGTCAAACTCAAGGCCCACGGGCCACATGTGGCCCCCCCAGCATTTTATAGGCCGATGATTGACTTAAAATAGGTTTTGAGCACGAATTGACTACAAACTACATCTCCCATAATGCATTCCGATTGTTACTAGCCAACATTATGACTTCTCGCCACTAGAGAGCAGCAGAGTCACCTCAAGCTGCTTATTGATTTTCCCAGCGAATAAAACTGAGACATCCACAAGCTAACATCAAAACGTCCAAGAAAAGAAAATCGATTTACAAGTAAGACTGAAGGAAGATGTGTGAGTTGGTGTCAGGGCAGCAGGTGGCGCTAGACTTTTTTTGTTATCTGTTATCAACATAAAAAAAAATTGGCCCTGTACTATTTTTATCCGTGAAATTATAATCATATTAACATCGCTATTTAGTCGCATTTTATGCGGTTTAGTTAATATTCACCGTGAATCCAGATCCCATCACAGATTAAGCAGATAAATGCATCTACATTTTTCTCCGTAGTGACAAAAAAACCACTGACTGAGGCCCCAATAACTTTTAATAAATTAAATTAAGCGACTTCACTTAATTTAGCATCACTTCACCCGCTGGGGTCTGAACGCACTTCCTCCTGGTTCCCATCTGCAGAAAAATGTGCGCTAATTCATCAGTCAGTTGGATCTGTCTGATCCAAACAGATCAACTGAACTCTGAGTTTTTTACCCTGCGCGGTCCGGATTATTTAGTTATTTATTTAGGGTGGTTTCTCTTCTCCGAAATGGACAGATGTTACATCCTCCAGAACGCTGCTCTCCTGGGTAACCTGCACCAAGGCTCCAGATAAACTGCTGGCTCCTCAAATGGATTAACACAACGTTGCATTCTCTGGTCTGTAATGGAGACTTGAATTTAACGTGCCATTTTTTCAATAATTTTTTTGATCCCAGGCTTAGTTTATGGACTGAACAGACAACATTGATTTTATTTTTGAACCATTTGTATTTCTAAGTATTGATTTTATTTTTGAACCCTTATTTATTTTGAAGTGTTGATTTTATTTTCGAACCCTTATTTATTTTGAAGTGTTGATTGTCTGAAAGACCTCACACATGAATTGCCCCATACGGGGTTTGAACTGACGACCTCAGCATTACCAGCACGGTGCTCTAACCTGCTGAGCTAACCTACCTTACAAACTGTTGAGTTTCCATGGATTTAAGAAGAACTTACCACATTGAAGATTTGATAAAAGTGCTTATATTCTAATGTTTTTCAAAACAACATACATAATATTTTATTTTCCAGAGATTTTGTATTTTTAAGTGTTAATTTTAATTTTTAACCATTTTTTATTTGTAAGTATTGGTTTTATTTCATAGCCATTTAGCCAAGTCTCTGTAGAACCATTTGTCTCTGCTAATGACATTTTCAATACAATTGTTTGATCCCAGGCTTAGTTTATGGACTGTAATGTGAAATTAGGCACAAGTATAAGTCTGGCAGTTTGTTCACCAAGTTACTGTGCTCTCTGAGAGGATCTGTAAGTATTTGACATTGTTCCATGCCCATCGTTGACGTTAGTCTCTAACAAAATGTGGATCATCTACCAGGAACACTGCAAACAGCATGAGTTTCTGTAGTGTAGTGGTTATCACGTTTGCTTTACATGCAAAAGGTCTCTGGTTCGAAACCAGACAGAAACAGATTTAGTATGTTCTATTCATCACAGGTGTTTACTGTCTGAGTTACTCCCAGCGGTTTCTAATTCTCCGCAGTGGTTGAGCAGCGGACTGCGCATTACAGTCTAATTAACTTTTGCATCGTCATTTATTTCCTCAAGATAAACTGTCGGCTCATCAAGTGGATTAACACAACGTTGCATTCTCTTTAGTTTTCTCTGTAATGGAGACTTGAATTTATCGCTCCATTTCAACCAAAGGTTTGTAATGCGCTTCCTAACCAGACGCTCCAAAGCGTCCGGTCCATAACTCTTCAACACGCTGTCAGCTCCCGGTCAGAAAGACGCATTTAGTTCAGAGACCATGAGATGATATTCAGAAAGGATTTTTTTTTTAATTAATTGATTTCAGTTGCCTCTGAGACTAAATCTTTGCATAAAGTCTATAATGTCTGCCCATGTGACTTGTTTTTATTATTTGTTTGCTCACCTTTAAACACTGATTTAAATATTGTAATTTTTAAACTGAGCAGTAATTTTACATCCATGGAAACTCAAATGTAATATTTAAAACTTCAATACATAAAATCAGTTATTTAACAATATAAGGTGGTGTTTATTTTATTTTTAACATTGTATTTTTATACATTTATGCTAGGGCTGCCCAAGTCTAGTTTTCCAGAGCTCCCATCTGCAGCTTTAGATGCATTCCTTCTCTAACACACCTGGACCATTGACTCATTATAAGCCTCTACAGAACTGAATGAGGGAAGTCAACCTTTTGTCTGGGTGTGTTTTAGCAGGGATGCACTCCTGATTTGTACCGTCAATGTGGCCCGTTGGGGTCAATATGCTGAAGTGGCCCTCGGTGAAATTGAGTTCAACACCCCTGCTCTAGATACATCATACTCAACAGGAGAGGGCCTCCCTTCTCCAACTGTCATCAGTCATGATAAAGCACGGGACCCCAAACTTTTTCCAACAACTTTTTCCTTTGAGGGCCACATAACTTTTCCCTTCTCTGGTGGGGGGCTGGAGTCAGTTTGTAACAGAAAAAGTGTGATGATTGTGGGAGTGCCTAAATGTAAAAGTTTATTGTTTTCCAGAAAGCATAGTCAAATAACCCTCTCTGGGTTCTTCACAGAAAAAATCCAGGAAATAACACTATTTATTAAATAAATACTGTATTTTCCGGGACTATAAGCCACAACTCCAGAGTTTTTTTTTTTTTTAAACCAGTAAACATATGCAACCCAGCTGGATTTTATTTGTTTATTCTGTGTTATTTGTTTTTCTGTATTTTTACTTTATGGGTAGTGTCCCTTTAAGAGCCAAGTACGACATCACTTTACGGCAGCGTTCCGACTGCAGTTGCTAGGGAAACTCCCGGGCTTTAGAGTTTCAGAGCTGCTGGAGCAGAGACATGCTAGTCTCTGGCTACCTGCTGCATAGCGCCAGACTTCTTTATGCCTGATACATGATGTTTTCCTCTAGTGTATTATTGTGGCCGATATCAGGGAAAGGAACACTGAAGGTGCTCCTGTGCCTGCGGAGGAAGAGACAGAGGCTGCGGGGTTTTCCGTGTCTGTGGACGCCGCTGCCATCGTCATTCTGGGTCGCCATCCCAGCCAGGACAACCTCTTTCATCGATCTGCTTCGTACGCATCAGACACACACACATATAGAGCTCTATATGAACTTTTTTTTTTTTTTGCTGGCCAGCTTCTTTTAATTTAATTTTATTCTTTTTTTTTTTTTCTTTTTTTTTTACCAAGGACCCTGAAAGGATTCTTTGTCATCTAAATGTTTTTTTTTCTTTGTTGGTTTTCCAGGAAATCTGTATGACGAAGTGTTGAGACAAAGTTGGATGTGTTTCAGTCCAGTAACTTGTAATAAACATAACTGGTTGATAGTAAACTGCTATCTGAACCTGAGTAGATTCTGTTCTTTGGTTACACATACACATATAAGCCACACCGGATTATAAGCCGCGCTCCAGGTTTTCTACAACAATGCAGCAGCAGCAGAGGGGGGCAGACGGCCAACATTTGAGTCATAACAGGTCAATTAAATATCACATTTATGACGGTTGAAAAAGAAAAAGTTGCCAAGTTTAGATTTAACTGAACTGATTACGGTAGTTTCCGAACGGTAACTGTAACAGTAAAAGTGCTGATCCTTCGTGTCCTAGCAAGCGCCCATTTTCATTTAGCACATGCTAGCAGCATGTGCTAAATGAAATAGGCGCTTTCTTCTTCTTTAAATTTCAACAGCTGCTTGCATCCATTATTGTTGCACTACTGCCATCTACTGGGTCCTAATATCTACACCTCAAATTCTCATAATGATCCCAGTATTATTTAAAAAAAAAAATCTTCTTTTTCCCCTCAATGTTATTTAACTGATCAACAACATTCTCAAATTTCAATTCCCTATTAAAACCTAATTCCGTGTTAATGGGCGCTTTCTTCTGGATAAAGGCTAGGGGGCGCTGGCCCAAAAAAGGTTGAGAAACACTGGTCTAGATCGTCACTCGTGTCTAGTTAGTTACTTATAAGAAAGTTAATCAGTAATAGTGGATATTTACACTTACATAGACTTTAGGATGCTGTATTGGCATATTATTCAGATTTTGAGTTTTTCCATTACCACATAGAGACATAGCAGTGGGAGGGAGGAGACCCCCCTCATTAATGAACAATTCTGAAGTAAAAAAAAATATTACTGTCAGATGCTTAGGCTACTATCAACAGCATAATTCAGATTATTATATTACATTTCTACCAACAGATGATAATAACCTTAGGCATATTGGTACCATACTGGACCCATCGGTCCACTTCATCCGAATCACGGCCGGTTACCCCGCAGGTCCGGGTCGGTTCTGCTGGTGTGAACAACCCCATCAGAACTTTGGTGCAGACCACATAACCGTACCCAGGCCCAGTTTTTAAGCTGGTCCGAGTCCGGTTCCAAACTAACTGTAGTCCAGTTCTGGTGTGATTCCTCGATTCAAAAGAAAAGTCCTTTTGGACCTGGATGTCGTTGCTAATGCTGTGGCTGGACTGAAGTCGGAGCGGATCTGGACTTCCAGAATAATCGCAGCAGTAATGTGACCAACCGCAACGCAGCCTGTGCGGCCACCATCTTTGTTTTCTTCCTGGGTCTGTCCAAGAGGAGCGACGATCACCAGCCGCTCAGCTTCATTCGGAAATGATAGTCTGCTTGTTTAAAAGCACAATGTGAAGGAAGCCGCACCAAAAGGAGGAAATACAGGCCAACCAAACCAAAGCATTCCTGGTGAGAAACATCCTGGGACCAGAGGACGTCTTCACTCAGACTGCTGCTGCTCCGCTGGTTCCTGTTGACTTGGTGAGTCTGGGTCACAACTGAACAGAACCAGTTGTTTCCTACCTGATGCTGGACGTTAAAACAGGACAAAGTTCAGCCACCATCCGTCTTACCAGAGAAACACCAAATGAACCGGCAGGATTTTCTCGTTATCGGTCGGCCTCAGGCAGACTGTTATTTTTGGAAAGCTCAGGCATTTATCTGGATTTGTGTGACTGGCCGAGTGTTTAGACTGTCAGAGACGTTCATGAGCAGCTCATTTATCTCACGGAGGCTCATTTCCTGAGCCAAAATGGAGGTTTAAGGTGAGAGGCCTCCTGACGGCAGCTGGATTTATGAAGAGCTCCAATCTGTCTCTAATTTACCCAAAGAAAGTCGGTCATCTCTGTAACCTGGAGCCATAAAAACCTGTTCCCATCATCAGCTCAGCTTCTGTCTGTTCCTGTTCCAGGCTTCACCTGATCTGTGGATCGTGATGGATACCCATCATGCATCAGGACGCAGAATAATCCAACCATGCTTGGTTTCGTCCTGCTAACATAACAGGATGGTGAGGAAACAAGCAGCTGAGCTGATCTGGTCAGACAGGAAGTAAAGAACAGCTGCAGAGATTGTTCCTCTGGATCCAAAGCCAGAGAAGAAAAAGCAGAAGAAACACTTTAGACCCAAACTTTAGTTTGCACTTTGTGCCGAGGTTCCTTAGCCAGACTGGGTCTGGTGAAGGTCAGGAGAAAATCGGGTGAAGGCCAGACTGGGCCTGGTCTTCAACAGAAGGCCAGATGAAGGTCTGGTGAAGGCCAGGAGAAGGTCAGACGAAGGCCTGGTGAAGGTCAGATGAAGGCCTGGGAGGGTCAGATGAAAGCCTGGTGAAGGTCAGATGAAGGGCAGGAGAAGGTCAGACGAAGGCCTGGTGAAGGTCAGATGAAGGCCTGGGAGGGTCAGATGAAAGCCTGGTGAAGGTCAGATGAAGGGCAGGAGAAGGTCTGGTGAAGGTCAGATGAAGGCCTGGTGAAGGTCAGATGAAGGCCTGAAGGTCAGATGAAAGCCTACTAAAGGTCTGGTGAAGACCAGGAGAAGGTCTGGTGAAGGCCAGATGAAGGTCAGGAGAAGATCAGATGAAAGCCTGGTGAAGGTCAGAAGAAAGCCAGATGAAGGTCTGGTGAAGGCCAGATGAAGGTCTGGTGAAGGCCACATGAAGGTCAGGAGAAGGTCAGATGAAAGCCTGGTCAGATGAAAGCCAGATGAAGGTCTGGTGAAGGCCAGATGAAGGTCGGGAGAAGGTCTGGTGAAAGCCTGGTGAAGGTCAGATGAAGGTCTGGTGAAGGTCAGATGAAGGCATGGTAAAGGTCAGATGAAGGTCTGGTGAAGGTCAGGAGAAAATCGGGTGCAGGCCAGACTGGGCCTGGTCTTCAACAGAAGGCCAGATGAAGGTCTGGTGAAGGTCAGATGAAGGCAGGGTGAGGGTCAGATGAAAGCCTGGTGAAGGTCAGATGAAGGCCTGGTGAGGGTCAGATGAAAGCCTGGTGAAGGTCAGATGAAGGTCAGATGAAGGCCTGAAGGTCAGATGAAAGCCTGGTAAAGGTCTGGTGAAGACTAGGAGAAGGTCTGGTGAAGGCCAGATGTAGGTCAGGAGAAGGTCAGATGAAAGCCTGGTGAAGGTCAGATGAAGGTCTGGTGAAGGTCAGATGAAGGCATGGTAAAGGTCAGATGAAGGTCTGGTGAAGGTCAGGAGAAAATCGGGTGCAGGCAAGACTGGGCCTGGTCTTCAACAGAAGGCCAGATGAAGGTCTGGTGAAGGTCAGATGAAGGCAGGGTGAGGGTCAGATGAAAGCCTGGTGAAGGTCAGATGAAGGCCTGGTGAGGGTCAGATGAAAGCCTGGTGAAGGTCAGATGAAGGTCAGATGAAGGCCTGAAGGTCAGATGAAAGCCTGGTAAAGGTCTGGTGAAGACTAGGAGAAGGTCTGGTGAAGGCCAGATGTAGGTCAGGAGAAGGTCAGATGAAAGCCTGGTGAAGGTCAGATGAAAGCCAGATGAAGGTCTGGTGAAGGCCAGATGAAGGTCTGGTGAAGGCCACATGAAGGTCAGGAGAAGGTCAGATGAAAGCCTGGTGAAGGTCTGGTGAAAGCCTGGTGAAGGTCAGATGAAGGTCTGGTGAAGGTCAGATGAAGGCAGGGTGAGGGTCATATGAAGGCCTGGTAAAGGTCAGATGAAGGCCTGGTGAGGGTGAGATGAAAGCCTGGTGAAGGTCAGATGAAGGCCTGAAGGTCAGATGAAGGCCTGAAGGTCAGATGAAAGCCTGGTAAAGGTCTGGTGAAGAACAGGAGAAGGTCTGGTGAAGGCCAGATGAAGGTCAGATGAAAGCCTGGTGAAGGTCAGATGAAGGAATGGTAAAGGTCAGATGAAGGTCAGGAGAAAATCGGGTGCAGGCCAGACTGGGCCTGGTCTTCAACAGAAGGCCAGATGAAGGTCTGGTGAAGGTCAGATGAAGGCATGGTGAGGGTCATATGAAGGCCTGGTAAAGGTCAGATGAAGGCCTGGTGAGGGTGAGATGAAAGCCTGGTGAAGGTCAGATGAAGGCCAGATGAAGGTCAGATGAAGGTCAGATGAAGGCCCGAAGGTCAGATGAAAGCCTGGTAAAGGTCTGGTGAAGACTAGGAGAAGGTCTGGTGAAGGCCAGATGTAGGTCAGGAGAAGGTCAGATGAAAGCCTGGTGAAGGTCAGATGAAAGCCAGATGAAGGTCTGGTGAAGGCCAGATGAAGGTCTGGTGAAGGCCACATGAAGGTCAGGAGAAGGTCAGATGAAAGCCTGGTGAAGGTCTGGTGAAAGCCTGGTGAAGGTCAGATGAAGGTCTGGTGAAGGTCAGATGAAGGCAGGGTGAGGGTCATATGAAGGCCTGGTAAAGGTCAGATGAAGGCCTGGTGAGGGTGAGATGAAAGCCTGGTGAAGGTCAGATGAAGGCCTGAAGGTCAGATGAAGGCCTGAAGGTCAGATGAAAGCCTGGTAAAGGTCTGGTGAAGAACAGGAGAAGGTCTGGTGAAGGCCAGATGAAGGTCAGATGAAAGCCTGGTGAAGGTCAGATGAAGGAATGGTAAAGGTCAGATGAAGGTCAGGAGAAAATCGGGTGCAGGCCAGACTGGGCCTGGTCTTCAACAGAAGGCCAGATGAAGGTCTGGTGAAGGTCAGATGAAGGCATGGTGAGGGTCATATGAAGGCCTGGTAAAGGTCAGATGAAGGCCAGATGAAGGTCAGATGAAGGTCAGATGAAGGCCCGAAGGTCAGATGAAAGCCTGGTAAAGGTCTGGTGAAGACTAGGAGAAGGTCTGGTGAAGGCCAGATGTAGGTCAGGAGAAGGTCAGATGAAAGCCTGGTGAAGGTCAGATGAAAGCCAGATGAAGGTCTGGTGAAGGCCAGATGAAGGTCTGGTGAAGGCCACATGAAGGTCAGGAGAAGGTCAGATGAAAGCCTGGTGAAGGTCTGGTGAAAGCCTGGTGAAGGTCAGATGAAGGTCTGGTGAAGGTCAGATGAAGGCCTGGTGAGGGTGAGATGAAAGCCTGGTGAAGGTCAGATGAAGGCCTGAAGGTCAGATGAAGGCCTGAAGGTCAGATGAAAGCCTGGTAAAGGTCTGGTGAAGAACAGGAGAAGGTCTGGTGAAGGCCAGATGAAGGTCAGATGAAAGCCTGGTGAAGGTCAGATGAAAACCAGATGAAGGTCTGGTGAAAGCCAGATGAAGGTCAGGAGAAGGTCTGGTGAAAGCCTGGTGAAGGTCAGATGAAGGCCTGGTGAAGGTCAGATGAAAGCCTGGTGAAGGTTAGATGAAGGCCTGAAGGTCAGATGAAAGCCTGGTAAAGGTCTGGTGAAGACCAGCAGAAGGTCTTTAGAAAAGTGCAGCGCACAAAAAATATGGGATACATAAAGCCGTGCGCACGCACATGACCACGCACCTTTCTTATATAAATCCTAATTTGCAGGAAACAGCAGCTGCTGGTCCACCCTGTCGCCTCCATAATATGTATTAAAGTAAATAACCCGGAAGTCTGTCACAACCATAGCAACGTCCTTGTTTGAAGCAGTTTAAGTACCATAAAAAATTCCCTTCTCACCCTCCGCGGGTGGTCTCTCTCTCTCTCTCTCTCTCTCTCTCTTTCTCTCATCCTCTGAGCTCGGGTCCTCTACCAGAGGCCTGGGAGCTTCAGGTTCTCCTCCAGTATCTTGGCTGTGCCTAGAACTGCACATTTCTGGACTGAGATGTCTGATGTTGTTGCTGGGATCTGTTTGAGCCACTGCTCCAGTTTGGGGGTGACTGCCCCGAGGGCCCCGATGACCACAGGCACCACTGTGGTCTTCACCTTCCAGGCCTTCTCCAGTTCCTCTCTGAGGCCCTGGTATTTCTCCAGTTTCTCCTTTTTCCTGATGTTGTGGTCACTTGGTATTGCTACATCCACCACAACGGCTTTCCTCTGTTCTTTATCCACCACCACAATGTCCGGTTGGTTCGACATTACCATCTTGTCTGTCTGGATCTGGAAGTCCCACAGGATCTTAGCTCGGTCATTCTCCACCACCTTTGGGGTTGTTCCCCACTTCGATCTCGGGGCTTCCAGTCCATATTCTGCACAGATGTTCCTGTACACTATGCCCGCCACTTGGTTATGTCGTTCCATGTACGCTTTCCCTGCCAGCATCTTGCACCCTGCTGTTATGTGCTGGACTGTCTCAGAGGCCTCCTTGCACAACCTACACCTTGGGTCTTGTCTGGTGTGGTAGATCTGAGCCTCTATTGCTCTGGTGTTTAGGGCCTGTTCCTGGGCGGCCAGGATGAGGGCCTCTGTGCTGTCCTTGAGTCCAGCTTTCTCCAGCCATTGGTAGGATTTCCTGATATCAGCCACTTCAGTTATTTGTCGGTGGTACATCCCATGTAGGGGCTTGTCCTCCCATGATGGTTCCTCCAGCACCTTGTCCTCTGTTCCCCATTGCCTGAGACATTCGCTGAGCACATCGTCCGTTGAGGCTTTGTCCTTGATGTATTTATGGATCTTGGATGTTTCATCCTGGACAGTGGCTCTCACACTCACTAGTCCTCTGCCTCCTTCCTTACGGCTTGTGTACAGTCTCAGGGTGCTGGATTTGGGGTGGAACCCTCCATGCATGGTTAGTAGCTTCCGAGTCTTAACATCCGTGGCCTTCATCTCTTCCATTGGCCAGCTAATTATTCCTGCAGGGTATCTGATTACTGGCAAGGGATAGCTGTTTATTGCACGGATCTTGTTCTTGCCATTGAGCTGGCTTCTCAGGACTTGCCTTATTCGTTGGAGGTATTTGACTGTGGCTCCTTTCCTTGTGACCTCATCGATGTTGCCATTTGCTTGTGGTATTCCCAGGTACTTGTAGCTGTGCTCTATGTCTGCTATTGTTCCCTCTGGGAGTGAGACCCCTTCTGTGCGGACGACCTTCCCTCTCTTTGTAACCATCCGACCACACTTCTCTAGTCCGAATGACATCCCAATGTCAGTGCTGTAGATCCTGGTGGTGTGGATCAGTGAGTCGATGTCTCGCTCGCTCTTGGCGTACAGCTTGATGTCATCCATGTAGAGGAGGTGACTGATTGTGGCCCCATTCTTGAGTCGGTATCCGTAGCCAGTCTTGTTGATGATTTAGCTGAGGGGGTTCAGGCCTATGCAGAACAGCAGTGGGGACAGAGCATCTCCTTGGTATATGCCACATTTGATGGACACTTGTGCAAGGGGTTTGCAGTTGGCTTCAAGGGTGGTTTTCCACAGCCCCATCGAGTTTGCAATGAAGGCTCTTAGAGTCCTGTTGATGTTGTACATCTCTAAGCATTCAATGATCCAGGTATGTGGCATTGAGTCATAGGCTTTCTTGTAATCAATCCAAGCAGTGCACAGGTTGGTGTGTCGGGTTTTGCAGTCTCAGGCGACTGTGTGGTCTACAAGGAGTTAGTGTTTGGCTCCTCTGCTATTTATGCCGATGCCCTTCTGTGCCGTGCTCATGTATTTATCCATGTGCCCGCTTATCTTAGCTGCTATGATGCCTGACATGAGCTTCCATGTTGTATAGAGACAGGTTATCGGCCGATAGTTGGATGGGACTGAACCCTTTGAGGGATCCTTCTGGATCAGGATTGTGCGCCCTTCAGTTAACCATTCAGGGTGAGTCCCATTCTGTAGCAGTTGGTTCAGTTGAGCTGCCAGTCGCTCATGGAGGGCAGTGAGTTTCTTTAGCCAGTAGGCATGGATCATGTCAGGTCCTGGTGCTGTACAGTTTTTCATACCAGAGACTCTTTCTTGGACATCTGCCACAGTGATGGTTACCGGGGCTTGTTCAGGGAGGTTGCTGTGGTCCTCTCGTAGAGAGGTTAGCCACTGTGCATTGCTGTTGTGGGACGCCTCCCTTTCCCATATGCCTTTCCAGTATTGTTCAGTCTCCAGCCTTGGTGGGTCTGCTCTGTTGTTAGTACCCTGCCACAGGTTAATCCTCCTGGCTTCATTCTCTCTTGTGTATCTTTTTAGGCGGCTGGCCAAGGCTTGGAGTCTTTGTTTGGCAGTTTCGAGTGCTTCAGGTATGGGCATCTGGCTGTACTTCTTAGGTACTGATCTTTTCATTGCACCCCTTTGGAGCTCTGACAGTTGGCTCACTTCCCTCCTTGTTATCTTGATCTTAGCCTCTAACCGTCTTTTCCATGATGGATATTGGGTCTCATGGTTGCTCTTATAGCCGAGCATTTCAAGGATCACTGATGCTGAGTTGTATATCAGCTCAGTGGTTTCAGTTATGGTGTTGGTAGGGATTGTTCTCAATGCTGCATTCACATCTTCAATGAGACTTTCTGGTGGTACTGTAGTTGGCGTCGGGGTTGTCTGGTGTTCATTCGGGCCATGATTCTCTCTCTCAGGTCAGTTGCTGTCTCGTTCAGCTCAGATGGTTCGTTCATTACTGGGGCTACATACCCAGTCTCTGGGCGGGTAGTAGTAGTTAACTCCCCCCTGTCCTGACATCCAGGTTCCTCCCCCTTGCCGTAGCATCCAGGCTCATTGTTTTTTTCAGTGAATGAAAAAAACAATAAATTCTAGCAGACTAAAATATTTTTATTCCATTACACCAAGTGTCCTACTACCCCAATACTTTAAATTGAGATGTTTTACTTAAAAATACATTTTAAAAAATCAAAACATGCTCACCTTTTCACAGAGTTGTTCGCATAGGGTCAAACATTTTTCATTAAAACTCATTGAAAACCATCATTCTTTTAGAAATAAAATTGGTTAGTAATATTAAATCACAGCAGAAGTCAACCAACAATGTATATGGTGCTCTGGACAACAGTTTTCCTTTTTTTTGTAAAAGTATGTCATAAACATGTCAACTCTGTTACATAACAGAGTTGGTGTTAGTAACAGAATCGACAGGACCATAATAATTTAGAACTGAAAACCATCAACTCTGTTACCCTATTTGGTAACAGAGTTGACCATTTCAAACATTTTTGTTAAAAACTCCACTTGTGAGTAGAAATGCTGAAAATACATGACACCAATGAGATAGTAGTTTAAAAACCATTAAATAAACTTGTCTCTGATCAAAAATCTGTGGTATTTTTCTCATGATACTTTTGTTACCCTTTTGCTATATAATATGTTTTATTTTTGAAATTGTAACACTTCATGTAGCTACGAATCATTTATGTCTTTATTGTAAAGAAAAAAAATGTTTTTTTTACTCATTACTGACAGCATTGAAAATATTGGTCATTTCATAAATGTATATCAATATGTGCATTTATTGGTCTTCAATTCCCAACATGGCACAGAAAAATTCACAGTATTTAATGTTTCTGTAACAATATTTAATAAAAACATGTGTTTTTATTAAATATTAATGGAACATAACATGGTGGATTGTCCCATAACAGGGTGAAAAATTAATGTCTTCTAAAATCTGATGATTTTCATTTAGTTGCAGAATTGCCTCCTTCAAGTCAAAGTATAGGCAGAGTATTTGTCCTGGCTCTATTTGGGAAAACAGGTGACATCCCTGTAGTGGATTTTCCCCTGACAGACTCATTGTTCCTCACAGGAGTCAATGGGGGCAACTAGTGAAGTGAAAACAGACAAATGGCAAAGACATCTGTTAATACCTCAGACTGCTCTGCAACTCTATTCCATCATCTGACATTTTTTATTTTTCACCCTAATTTCCACCCATAACAGGGTGGAACTTTTCTAACTAATCTACCTGTAGCTCTTTATGTGGTCAACGTTTAGCTAGTTAACCTTCAACAGAATAATAAACCTTTAATGACTAAATCTAATATAATGTTTTTTAAATTCTACTGAATAAACATCTTCACAATCTATCCTAACAGGGTGGAGCTTTAAGCTTTACTCATCCAGGTTTAACATGTTTAAGAGAAGAAACGGTACAGAGACGGTGACAGTTGAAGCTTACTTTGTTTTCCATGGTTGAATTTACTTCAAAACCTTTGATGTCACTTACATTAAATGGTTTTTATGGAATTTTAGACTTTTTTTTTTTGAGTCAATTAAATATCACATATATTACAGAGGAAAAATAAAATGTTGCCAAGTTTAGATTTAACTGAACTGATTACGGTAGTTTCCGAACAGTAACTGTAACAGTGCTGATCCTTCGTGTCTGCTACTAGTATGTGCTAAATGAAAATAGGCGCTTTCTTCTTCTTCTGCTTTAGATTTCAACAGCAGCTTGCATCCATTATTGTTGCACTACTGCCATCTACTGGATCCTAATATCTATTCCTCAAATTGTCATAATGATCCCAGTATTATAAAAAAAAAAAACGAAAAATCTTCTTTTTCCCCTCAGTGCTATGTACAGATTAACAACATTCTAAAATTTCAATTCCCTATTAAAACCTAATTCCGTTTTAATGGGCGCTTTATTTTTTTATTTCCAATTTTTACTTCCAATGATTCACTTCCTGCTAAAGAGCCCCCTGGTGGTTGAAGAAAAATCCACATATAAGGGGCTTATACTCTGGAAAATACGGTATTTATAATAATAATTATTATATATTTTATTTAAAAGGTGCTTTGAGGGAACATAAGGTCACCTCACAAAAATAAAAATACATTTGAAAGAAAACAAAATCCAAATAAAAAAATAAATAAATGCAAATGCCTGTCTGTCATGTTGTGATGTGAATACGGACCCAAATGCAGCAGGCGAGGAACCAGGAAGTAAGATCAAGATGACTTTAATGGTGAATAGGCAGCTCATACAGTCCAAGGAACATGCAGCGCGGCAGAGCAAAAGCTAGGCTCAGCACCAGCAGTACAGGAAAAAACTGACGAAGGGAGCTGACGCCATCACAGGACTTAACCAGTTCAACTGAGACGACGAAACGACAGACCAATGACACGACAGGGTTGACACGACTACGATCCGACAAAAGACAAAGACAACAAGTGGGATTAAATATACAGGGAGGGTAATCAGGGAATGAGACACAACAGGGAGGACAGGACTAAACACAGAAAACCTCAAAGTAACTACACAGAAACACAGAACACAACAGTCTGAACAGCAGCAGTTCAGCCGGGATTTAAAGACAGACAGAGTCAGAGGGCCTTGGGGGGGAAAGTGGACGTTTATTCTAAATAGTAGAATCATGTGAATAAGTTGTACATTTACAGAATAAAGATGCTTTTTGTCCATAAGGCGCTTTCACAAAGCGGGCGGCTCGGTGGCTGCAGCTGGACCGGTACCGGTACCGCTCGGCTCCTTCTTTAAGTTCTGCTCAGAGGTCCAGGGTGATCAGTCTGGGTTAATCTAAACACCAGTAAACCATCAGATCAATATGATCTCTGATCAATCCTCCCTCTGGATCCTTCCTTTGTTCTCCATCAGAGCCAAAGCTCCACATTTACGCAGCTCCTGATATGTGTGATTGCAGACAAACCCTGATCACCTTAAATAATCAAACCTGTTGATTATTTTTAATCAGCATGTTGGAGTTAATCTGCTGATCCAAACCTGTTTTCTTTATTTAGTGAGAATGAAATGACCCCACAGATGCGCTTCAGCTCACAGACCAACGTTACATCTTTATGAGACAAAAACTGAGAAAAAGTACTATTTCCATTACAGTGAGGTTTTCACATCCTTTTATTTTTATTTTCTTTATTTTGTGTTCGTGTTAGCTTATTGTCTGAGGAGTTTCATCGTTTAAGCAATAAAATATTAAAATTATGAAAAACATCAGGTTTGGTGCTTCTTGGTCTAAAAAACACCGAATGCAGTCAGATTTCAGTGAGGTAAGCAGGCGTGGAGCTATAGGGGAGGCTGGGGGGGTGGCTGCCCCCCGGCCCGGGCCCAGAAGGGGGCCCATGGTGACCCGGGTCTGGAGGTGCCAGGGAGGGAGGAGTGGTTTCAAATTGCTTTAATGTCTGATTATCGACAGAGAAAGTGCGCCCTCACCTGTTCAGAAAGGTGTATGTAATGTTAAAGTTACTGTCCCTCAATGGAATATATAGTAGTCAGTCCCAGTGACTCTTCCACTCACTCACGGTTTAGCCAATGTGCTTCCTCGGTAAAAATCAAAAGACAAACGCGGCCCAACTCCCCCCCCCTCGCTCAGCAGTTTCCAGCAGAGCAGGTGATACACGTGAGGGGCCCGGGCATTGGCCCCGCCCCCTGGCCCGACGCTGACTTGTTCCGCTAGTGAAGGTAAGGTAATTTTATTTATATAGCACATTTTCAGCAACAAGGCAATTCAAAGTGCTTTACATGAATTAAAAGGAAATACAAACAAAATAAACCTAAGGAAAGAAAAAGAACAAAACAAAGCAAAATGACTAATGTAAATCCTTTTCTGGTGTAAAGTGAGTAGTTACAGTTTCTAAAAAAGTAGTAATAGAAAAGTAATTAAGCAGTGACTGTTCCTGTTAAGTATTTCTGGATTCCAAGTTCGTAGTTATTCTGATTCTTATTCCATTTCTGGCCTGTATAATGTTGATCTAAATAGTGCGTACTCCACAATTTCTGATATTACTAATAAACTAAAATAACCCTTTTCTGGGTTAAATAGGGAGTACTCCACCATTTGTAAAACAAAAAAGAGGAAAGGACACATTAGGGCAAATGGCAACATTCAGACAAAACAAAGGGCAAAGCAAAGGCATGAGTGAAGGCGGTGACGTCACAGGGCCATGAAACCAGGTTGCCCAGCCTCCCGGTAAAGTCCAATAGAGGTGATGTTATCTAGGAATGTCCTTGGGAGCGCTCAGCTCCACAGCTCCATGGATACAGGAGGGGGTGAGGTGGGAAGGAGCGCTATGGTTACATATCTTCAAGGAGATTGGAAATATGCAGCCCTTCCAAGGCCACACAGGGAAAGCCAATTCAGAAACAGAATGTCTTAGGTCGGGAAGATTATAAATTTCAATCCTCCCTAAAGTCTCTCCGATACGTCTCAGTTCCCAATCATCCAAATGAGTTTGGTCGTTCCACTGGACCAAAACTAGTAACTTCTCCAAGATTGATTCCAACTCGTTAGTGAGTTTTAGAGTCCTCGTCTCTGTCCACACCAACAGTCTGAGTGTTCGCTAGTTCGGTCAAGTCCAACACAAATTTGTCGATAATCCAGGAATCCACAAGCTCCAAACAGCAGAAATCCTGTTATCATGAACAAACCCCGCCGGGTGTGTCCCTGCAGGACAGGAGGCTCTCTGTGCCCAGACTTCTCGTCAGAAATTTGATCAATTGCATTGAGAGGTCCGTTGACCAGATCCATAATTTGTAGATTTGGATGATGTGCAAAGAAAGGCTCCAAAAATATAGAAAAAGACAGAACAAAAACAGAGTAAGCAGGGCAGGCATGGGCAGGGAGGTTGTAGAGGGAAAAAGCGTCCGCCTTCATCAAGAGCAAGAGAGAAAGTCAGTATATTTAGGTGAATTTTGACGCGTTGTAGTTTATTATTGTCCACAGAAAAAGTTTGCATGGCTGCTGCACATTTTCACGACAGTGAAAAAGTGTGCGTATATTTACACAAACCTTGACGCAAAGTTAATTTTTATACATGCCGACTTTTGCGTAAAATTTGGCGCCACACTTTTTTGTGCGCACGCCGCTTTATGCATGAGGCCCCTGAGCAGCTTCTGGCTTCACATGGAGAAACAATGAAAGCTCAGAGCTCTGCAGTCTGACCTGCAGATGATGCATCATCAGTCAACATGAGGTCTGGCCTCGTCATCATGGCTGACAGCTGAATGCCGAGGAGGCACATGACCTCAAAACATCTGCTTATCAGGACTCTGCTGACCTCAGACTGAAGGTCAGAGGTCACGAAAACAGGCTGAAGGCTGCAGAGCAGCAGAAACTATTGTGTCGACCTTAGAAAGTTGATTCAGTTTACAGGAACCCACTGAGGATTCATGCACACACCTTCCCAGTCCGATCCGCTTCAACCCGACTCCGATCCGCTTCAACTGACTCCAGTCCGCTTCAACCTGACTCCGATCCGCTTCAACCCGATTCCGGTCCGCTTCAACCCGACTCCGGTCCGCTTCAACTGACTCCAGTCCGCTTCAACCCGACTCCGATCCGCTTCAACTGACTCCAGTCCGCTTCAACCCGACTCCGATCCGCTTCAACCCGACTCCGGTCCGCTTCAACTGACTCCAGTCCGCTTCAACCCGACTCCGATCCGCTTCAACTGACTCCAGTCCGCTTCAACCCGACTCCGATCCGCTTCAACCCGACTCCGGTCCGCTTCAACTGACTCCAGTCCGCTTCAACCCGACTCCGATCCGCTTCAACTGACTCTGATCCGCTTCAACCCGACTCCGATCCGCTTCAACCCGACTCCGGTCCGCTTCAACTGACTCCAGTCCGCTTCAACCCGACTCCGATCCGCTTCAACCCGACTCCGGTCCGCTTCAACTGACTCCAGTCCGCTTCAACCCGACTCCGATCCGCTTCAACTGACTCCGATCCGCTTCAACTGACTCCGATCCGCTTCAACCCGATTCCAGTCCGCTTCAACCCGACTCCGATCCGCTTCAACCCGACTCCGATCCGCTTCAACCCGACTCCGATCCGCTTCAGTCGAACTCTGTCCATCCTGGTCCATCATTTTCTCTCTGGTTTTCCTGACAGTCGCATCCAGGACTACGGCCTCTGTGCCTCCGAGATTACCTTTGACCCCTCCTGAACTGATAGTCAGCTGCTGGTTTCGTTAGCGTTAGCTTGGCTGTGCTGACCAGGATCAGGGTTCTTGGTGAATCATCTCAGGCTGTTTTTAGTTCTGACCCAGTTTCAGCTTCAGATCTGTTTACTTCCTGTAATCCGGACAAGCAGCTCCATGTTGGAGACGGTTCCCGTCAGTAAACATGGCGTCCGTCACCGCCCTCAGCATCAGATGGAAAGATAAACCAGCCTGAAGTGGAGAGGAGGAAGAGGAGAAGGATGAAGAGCGCGTTTTGGCAGCTGTCCTGCTGCGATACGCCGGTGAACTCTGGCCTGTTTTCTGCCTTTCAGGGAGATCTTGTTGTCCCCATGGAGGAGTCACGGTCTGTTTCAGAAGCTGAATGTGAGCGGGACGCTTGGATTAGACCCTGATCCTCTCAGTTTTTATCAAATCAAAGCAGAACGGTTCGGATGCCAGAGTAAACGCGAAGAATAAAGCTGAGCAGAGATTACTGCTGTTTGATTCGAGGCATTTTGATGCCAAGATATTTCATGTTGTTGTGTTTTCATCTCCAGCTCAGGCCGCAGCGCGTTCCTGCCGGGAGAGGAAACAGAATGTAGGTCAGATCTTTGATTAGGCCATCCGCCAGGAACTGATGAGATCAGATGGAGTGGACCCGGTTCAGGCTTCGGATCAGCTGGTTCTGCTGAGACGGAGCGGGGAGAAACAAACATGGCCTTCCAGTGATCTGCTAGGCTCTTCTGGGCAGAACCAGTAAAAGGTCCAGACCTTCAGAACCACTTTAGGGTTCAGAGCAGCTCCTTCTTCGCTGGTTTTCTGATTAAATGGTTCTGGTTCTGTCAGGTCGGGTCAGGTCCACTACAGTAAAATCAGAACCTGCAGCAGCGTTAGCACCATTTACCCATGATGCTCAGCTACCGTGACTCAGGAAGTCTGAACAGACATTCATTTCCTGTACTTGGTTCTGATTGAGATCGGTCTGGATTCACAACAGAGCCTCAAAAAGTGGATCTGGGTCCGGTTGTTTGGTTGCTGCCAGAATCACGGGACTGAACCCGTCTGAAGAGGTCCATGGAGCCGGTGGATGCCGCAGCAGATGTCCTGAGGCCAGGTTACAGCGGACAGATTTTATTCACTGATTTCTGTTATGTAGGATGATCTGCTGGAACGGATCTACTGGAACGGATCTACTGGAACGGATCTACTGGAATGGATCTGCTGGAACGGATCTGCTGGAACGGATCTGCTGGAACGGATCTGGAGACGATTCGGCCGAGTGAAACTGTGACGAGCAGAAGATGGTTTCTGCTTTCCGTGGTTTCGGCTCCGGAGGCTTCCTGTGGAGGAACGCGTCCCGTCTTGAGCAGGAATGTTTGAAGCCTGGAGCTACGATCATTTTCAGCTCTATTCATGTTTCTGCCATAGCACAGGGTCAGAGGTCAAAGGTCAGGGTTCTGAATAATTTCTTGTTTTTAGTTGAGCTTTGTTAAACTTTTTGTACCTGTAGTGGTCAGGAAACGGCTCTGGGACTCTGGTCGTGGACTCGGCTGTGGGACTCAGCTCTGGGACTCGGCTGTGGAACTCGGCTCTGGGACTCGACTCGTGGACTCGGCTCTGGGACTCGGCTCATGGACTCGGCTGTGGAACTCGGCTCGTGGACTCGGCTCTGGGACTCGGCTCGTGGACTCGGCTGTGGAACTCGGCTCGTGGACTTGGCTCGTGGACTTGGCAGGAGTCCAAACTCCCAGCAGATGCCGAGTCCTGCTGGTCCGGTTCAGTCAGAACCGCAGCAGAAACAGAGCCAAAGCAACACAGTGATCCAAATGGGGCATAAAAAGTGTGATATTTGGCCCCGCCCCCTTTAATGGAGAGCAAACAGGAAGAGGAGAAACTCGTGCCACAGCCTTCCTCCACGGCCAGGAGGCGCTACAGAGCCGTCTGGCTAAAGCTGCTATTGATCATGAAACAAGTGCCAAAGGATTAATGAACAGAAACTGAATGATGCGCAACACAAGTTCATAGATGTATTTTATGATATTATTTATATTTATTATTATATTTTCTTCTATTTGCAGCCAGGAGGGTGTTGGTTCAAATTCTCTAGAATAGTCTAAAGTTCTGCATAAAGAGCATAAAACCTCTAGAATGTGACTATTGTTAGCTTAGCAAAGTGGTTCCACTAAACTGCCTTCTGATTGGCTCTTGGTTCCATCACAGAGCCTTCTGATTGGCTGGGAGGCATAAAGGCTAGAACAGGATGTTACAGACGCTCCACTGAGCCTCATGAAGACCTGAAACCAGAATCTCTGATGGCATTAAAGGAACCAAACATCGAACTGAGAACCTGAGCTCTCCCTCGGTCCTCTGGGGGCTTCTCAGACCCAGAACAGTTCTGGTTCTGTTCTGTGTGTCTGGTGGAGCCGTTGAGTCGGCAGCCTGAAGCATGTTGGGATATTTTTGGTAAATTCTTCCCCATTTGTCCCTCCGGGTCGCAGTGACCCGGTACCGAGCCCAGAGCCTTTTGTGTCTCACAGCAGAAGAACTGAGCCGCTTCAGGCCCGGACGGCCTGGGCCAAGCCCCGTCCCCAACACATACACACACACACACACACACTAATGACACACACACCAGGTCTGCTGCTGAATGGTGCGTCCCAGCAGCAGTTTAACCCTTTAATGATCTATTGGAGGAAATGTTCTGATTAAAGCCTTTCCCTCTAACATGACTCACCACCACACTGATGAACAGAACCCAGCAGAACCTGGTTCCGTCAGCTGCTGATTGTGGGTTGGGGTCAACCGAGTCAGTCCAATCACTGTGATCACAGTCAGCATCGTCCTCTGCTGTTAGGGATGTGCACAACGGAACCAAACAGAACCAGGACGTTCCCAGGTTGGAGCATCCAGACGATCAGGTCTAGATGATCCAGATTCCTGATTCCGTCCAGACCAGATTTAAAGGGTCGGTGTTGTAAAATCACCTTTCTGATCTGATCTTTGTCATGTTTTAATGTTTTTCCTGCTGGGCTGCTTTGATTCTTTCATGTTTCAGAAATCATTTCATCTCCATGGCAACCATTCAGCTGCTAAACGTCTGGGTGGACCTAGCCCCGTCTCAGAAGCTCCTCCCCCAATCAGCTCCTTCAGACTAGCCAGCAGCAATTAGCAATCAGCTGCTGAGCTCATTACAGGAGCTGCTGCTCAGAGCTGCGCTGGTAAAAACATTAAAGGGTTAATAGAGGAGCCATGTTGGGACGACTTCCTGGAGGCGGAGTTTCAGGAAGAGCAGGAGCTTCTTAAAGGGACCCTGGATTAATTATAAAAATAGACCTTATTTGGGAAATATTTATCTTAGATGTAAAAACAATACAGTAATAATACAGTAGGTTATTTACTTTTTATAAATTTTAATAAAATATTTTCACAAGAATGTTGCCATGTTGTTCATGCTGCAATGCATTCTGGGTAAATGACGTATAATGGTTCAACTGCCTGGCTTCTCCAGTCAACAGTGATGAGTAACGTTATTAAGCCTTTTTAACCCTCCTGTTATGGGTCAAATTGACCCGTTTTAAAGTTTAATTTATTTATTTTTTAAATAGTTGGAAGTATTTTTTCCATGAAACCTTTTCTATTTGTCTTAATAGGTACACTCTACATGTAAATTGACAATGTATTAATTTTACACATTTTCAATCCCCCCAGTCGACATATTACATAGATACTGTTCGGGTCAATTTGACCCTGCAGTCAAGTTGAAGGGTAAAAAAGATTTAAAAATGTCCAATTCTATAGGTTTTCTTGCAGCTATGAAGCATATTTCACCACGTACACACACACACACACACACACACACACACACACACACACACACACACACACACACACACACACACAAGCCCTCTTACTATTCTCTTTACTTAGGAAACCGCGAGAAAGCAGGTGTTCATACAACTTTTGACGGGAATCTTTTCTGTTCCCGTGGACAAACTCCACCCACACTGAGTGAACCTCAGCAGAAGTGGAGGAGACATAAATACTCTGCTTGACTCATTTATCTTGATTTTAATCAGCGGGTCAATTAGACCCAGAACAGTATATGTATCTCAAGTTCAGTTATAAAGGTAAGGTAAGGTAATTTTATTTATATAGCACATTTTCAGCAACAAGGCAATTCAAAGTGCTTTACATGAGTTAAAAGGAAATACAAACAAAATAAACCTAAGGAAAGAAAAAGAACAAAACAAAGCAAAATGACTAATGTAAATCCTTTTCTGGTGTAAAGTGAGTAGTTACAGTTTCTAAAAAAGTAGTAATAGAAAAGTAATTAAGCAGTGACTGTTCCTGTTAAGTATTTCTGGATTCCAAGTTCGTAGTTATTCTGATTCTTATTCCATTTCTGGCCTGTATAATGTTGATCTAAATAGTGCGTACTCCACAATTTCTGATATTACTAATAAACTAAAATAACCCTTTTCTGGGTTAAATAGGGAGTACTCCACCATTTGTAAAACAAAAAAGAGGAAAGGACACATTAGGGCAAATGGCAACATTCAGACAAAACAAAGGGCAAAGCAAAGGCATGAGTGAAGGCGGTGACGTCACAGGGCCATGAAACCAGGTTGCCCAGCCTCCCGGTAAAGTCCAATAGAGGTGATGTTATCTAGGAATGTCCTTGGGAGCGCTCAGCTCCACAGCTCCATGGATACAGGAGGGGGTGAGGTGGGAAGGAGCGCTATGGTTACATATCTTCAAGGAGATTGGAAATATGCAGCCCTTCCAAGGCCACACAGGGAAAGCCAATTCAGAAACAGAATTATAAATTTCAATCCTCCCTAAAGTCTCTCCGATACGTCTCAGTTCCCAATCATCCAAATGAGTTTGGTCGTTCCACTGGACCGAAACTAGTAACTTCTCCAAGATTGATTCCAACTCGTTAGTGAGTTTTAGAGTCCTCATCTCTGTCCACACCAACAGTCTGAGTGTTCGCTAGTTCGGCCAAGTCCGACACAAATTTGTCGATAATCCAGGAATCCACAAGCTCCAAACAGCGGGTTATTTACTTTTTTATAAATTTTAATAAAATATTTTCACAAGAATGAACATGTTGCCAGCAGGATTCACCCAGCAGGATTCACTCAAGGTGAATCCTGCTGGGTCTGTCCCTGCAGGACAGGAGGCTCTCTGTGCCCAGACTTCTCGTCAAAAATATCATCAATTGCATTGAAAGATCGGTTGACCAGATCCATAATTTGTAGATTTGGATGATGTGCAAAGAAAGGCTCCAAAAACATAGAAAAAGACAGAACAAAAACAGATCAAGCAGGTGTAGCGTAGTTGGTTCTGCGTTGTGTCTTGTGGGAAATAACAGCTAGACAACAGCTGATGTGAAGGCATTTTTAATGCATTCAAATAGCAGAAAATAGTCAAAACAGGCTTTTTCTCATCACAGTGCTCCACAGCGCCTGTTTAACCATGAACAGTACTATTTTCAGCACATGGATGTAGCATTTTCATTAGCAATGTTTCATGTAGCATAAGAGCAGCTACATATCTGCTAACACAGTTCTAGCACTGTTTAACAAAGTTCAAGTGCTCCAGAGCACATTAGTTTACAAGAACAGTAATCAAACTATTATTATACTTATTGAACACGGAAAACAAAACTTCATTCCTTCAAGAGCGGGAAAACCTTTCACGGACTATTATGGTATGACCCGTTACTTTTTCTTCTTAAACCCCGAACTGACACTCAAAACAACAATCCATGAACTCAGTATGTTTGACAGTAAAGATAATAATTCACATTTTCATTCACAACACATTAAATTTGAATAAAAATAATAATTTTGAACAGGAAGTTACCCATTGTCTTGCAATGGATCTGTCGCCTTTCCAAAATAAAAGCTGCCAGTGCTCATATGAGTTTCTACCGGAATAGCTTCTCATTTGACAATCTAGTGCAGTGGTTCCCAAACTACGGCCCACAGGCCGGATCCGGCCCGCCTCCACATTTGGCCCGGCCCCCTGAACAACACCAGAGAGTGTTCAGATTTTTTTTTCATATACCGTATTTTCCGGACTATAAGCCGCTAGTTTTTTCCTAAGCTTTGAACCATGCAACTTATATGTGGATTTTTCTTCAACCACCAGGGGGCTCTTTAGCAGGAAGTGAATCATTGGAAGTCAAAATTGGAAATAAAAAAAGAAAGCGCCCATTAAGACGGAATTAGGTTTTAATAGGGAATTGAAATTTGAGAATGTTGTTGATCAGTTAAATGGCATTGAGGGGAAAAAGATTTTTCAGGTTTTTTTTTAATAATACTGGGATCATTATGAGAATTTGAGGTGTAGATATGAGGATCCAGTAGATGGCAGTAGTGCAGCAATAATGGAGGCAAGCTCCCGTTGAAATCTAAAGAAGAAGAAGAAAGTGAATATTTTCATTTAGCACATACTAGTAGCAGACACGAAGGATCAGCACTGTTACAGTTACCGTTCGGAAACTGAAATCAGTTCAGTTAAATCTAAACTTGGCAACATTTTCTGTTACAAACTGACTCCGGCCCCCAGCAGAGAAGGGAAAAGTAATGTGGCCCTCAAAGGGAAAAGTTTGGGGACCCCTGTCTCAGATGAAAAAGAAATCTCTGTCACCTCAGTACAACATCACATCCATCGCTGCAAAAACATCTGCAACAGGACCATCACTGGTCTCAACCAGAACCGACACTTCGCTGACCGCAAAAGATCCCCTGCTCCACAGGATTCACCAGGACAAAAAGTTCGGCTTTCAGCACGAGATATCCCACTCAAATCTATGTCCAGAAAACTCTCCCCCAGGTTCATCGGTCCTTATGAAGTTTAAAGAGTCATCAGTCCCTCAGCTGTCTGCCTCCTCCTCCCATCATCTCTCCATTTTCATCTGATGTTTCATGTCTCCCAAGTCAAACCTGTTCATATCAGCACATTGTGCCCTCCTTCTGAGCCCCCTCCTCCCGCTCATGACATCGGTGGGCATCCTGCCTTTACTGTTCACTGGGTCGTGGACTCCCATCGGCGAAATTGTGTTGGTAGTACCTCGCCAACTGGGAGGGCTACGGCCCAGAGGAACGCTTTTGGGTTCCAGAAAGCCAGGAGCCCGAGTTCCTGGCTTTCTGGATTTTCCTCCCTGTGATGCCGTGGATTGTTACCCACTAGTTGCCCGAGTTTCCTCCTCACCTTCAGCAGATGAATTGTCTTCAGTTCCTGGATTCCCAGCTGGCAGTAGGATCGCTCTTCAAATCTCCTCACCTGAACTTTCCTGTCCGTCCTCCACGCAGCCCTCACCATCCACCTCCAATGAACCCTCTGTCTGAACCACCCATCGGAACCTGAATCACGTCAAGAACCCCTACAACAGGCCATTGCCCACGTGACCACTGTACTTCCACCTGGTGGAGAAACTTCACCAGCCCAAGTAAGATTAATCCATTCTTCTCTGAAGATCCACTGTCCGATCTACCTTGAACTCACCGTCTCTCTCTTACTGCTCTCCAAAGTACGGACGACCCCGGCCTTTTTTCCCAGGATGAAAAACCACACATTCTCATATCCACTCATTGTAAATAAACTTTATTTATCTGATCACCTGTTCTCCTGTCGTGTTCTGCATGTGGGCTAAAAGTCGAGAAGTCAATATTACATTTATTGTTTATTGCAATAGGCCGAATGCCTAATGTACATTTTTGAAGTAATTATGAGTTTTGGCGTAATACAAACTAATATTTTAGGTCCCAGGAACATTTTAACATATTTAGGCCAACATGTTAATCCTGGATCCCTTTAAAGAGACAGACATTAAGTCAAACTTATTTTGAGTCATATTTGACATAAGGCATGTTTCTAACAGTAGGTACCGGCAGCCAATTTTTTTTCTTTAGATTTTTGGTACTCTAAATGCATTTTTCTACTACGTGTATTACCAGAAAAGAGCAGAAAAAATTTCAGCCCATTATCTCTAACGGTTTTTGAGATTTTGGGGGTTAGGTGTACCTTCCCACAAACGCACCTTGGAGTAGAAAAAGATGTGGTTTTTGAAAGTTGATTACTCAAAAAATAAATCAATTTAACACTTATTTGTAATTACATTCTTTAAATAGATATAAATTATATTGTAAAACATGAAAATGTGCAGTATAATTAGCTTACTTTAAAAATGAAGGTTCTTTAAAAAATTGAATTTTTAAAATAACAGAAATTTCAATATTTACCCTGACAGCAGAGATGGCATGTTTGGGATATGATATTAAAAAATATATATTGAAACTAAGGCCCAAAAGCCATTTTTCCCAGGCTGCTATGTGATTTTAACAAGCCCAATTTTTTGTAGGGGTCTGGGACAGTCAAACAAAAAATTATTTGGCTGCAAAAATGCTTCCTAAGCTAATTTGACCGACGGAACAAAATTTCAAAAATAGACAAAATTGAGTATTTTTTGACCACTCGTCAAATTTGTATCTTTCATTGGATTTCAATGAAACTTCTTTAGTACAAGTAAATTAGGTTGCTGAACATTATAAAGACATCCATTTTTGGCTACCTTCAATAGTTTCCTTAATATTGCAGGTAGGAAAGATGGATTTTGAGGCGTTTTTTAAAAAATTTGTATTTTAGACAATTTTTGACTTGCTCCAAAATGTTTGTTGTTTTATGCGTTTCATAGAAACTTCCTTTCTAGATGTCAATTAGGCTGCTGCATCAGATAAAGACATTTACTTAGGGCTATCTTCAGTAGTTTTCATAATAAAGCTGGCACAGAAAATATAGATTTTTCCTTTTTTTAATGGAAAATTCACTATTAGAGACCATCTGAAAAAGTGCCAAAGAAGGTGCCATTTTTCATAAAAATTGTCTAGAGTTTATTCTTTTTGGACACATCCACTGAAAAACAAGAAAGCAGCAATGAATATTCTCAATATCAAATTTTTTTAAGCTTTACATGTATTTGAGCTTCTACTGAAATTAGATACCCTGATTTTCTTTATTGCTCACGTTGATTTTGATTATAAAAATGAACACATCTTATTGTTAAAAAAAAAACACAAAATAAAACTAATAAACATGAAAAAACACCATGTTCATTTGTTTATTTTTTCATCCATGAACTGTCATGTCGGATGTTTTTCTGTACACAGACATTGGGAAATCGATCGATTTCACAGACTCTTGTCTGTGAAACCTCGCACGTTTGTGCTGCGATGTCACCAGACAAGTAAAATTAAATAGAGTCTATAAAAAGAGTCCGATATGAGAAATGAAGTAACAACGTATCTTTAATAACTAGCATGTATAATGAGCATTGATATTTTTGTTTCTTAACCGCTGGTTGTAGCGTAAGCGGCACACTAATGAAAAAAAAAAAAAAAAAAATCCGCTCCAAGACCGAACCCATTTCTCTGAGAATATACAATCAATATTATTTATTTTATTGACCAGGTATCTAAATTCACACATATACGCTCCATCTTCTACCACTCCGTTTTGTATTTTAAGCGTAAGCTATATAGAAACCCAGCTAAAAACAAGCAGCTTGCTAACAGGACGGCGAAGTTAGAGAAAGCCCGACCAGATCGGCAGAAACCGCCTTCCCACACCGGATTAAATAGCTACAATCACATATCAAAATAACGCTAACTATTATCTTTACATTACTTTAAAGATATCTGATGTAAGAAGGTGTGTCTAACTTACCCAAGTATGGAATTAGTACGTCCGGAATAGAGCAGTGATCCGAACAGTCAGCAGCGTCCACAGAAGGCGGCTCCATTTGTTTATGCTAGAGGGGCGACGTGCCTTTCGTTGATGATATGCTCGGCGCGTCACGCACATTGATTCTACAAGTGTGATTCCTGTATTATATTAAAGCTAACAAATTAATCTTTATTTTGATACCCGGTTTGTCTGGTTTATTTTTTATAATTCGTTCGCTATTTGACGAAGTTTTGATACTTTTATGATTTACAAAAAAACTAAAAAAATAATCCTTGACAAACCGGGTATGTAGAGAAAGCCTATAGTTTAAGGTTTAATATGATATCACTGTTGACTCATTTGGTCATATGTTCGTGACGCGCCAACTGATTTTCTTGAACTATGTGTCAGGAGGGGCGTTCGAATTAGCATAAACAATGCGGCTTTTCGAAAAAATTATGAAAATTACTGGGAAATTTAAAGTGTTTAATTTACTTCAACATACATAAAACTGGTATCATTGGAAAGGAAAATCAATGAACTTTAACACAGTAGTGTTGCTTTTGGAAAAAAAATATTCTAAAAAGGACTTTTGATGGTGGGAAGTTAGGGCATTTTCTATGATCAGCGCGCGTTCTCTCCCATTCCTGAGTGGAAAGAGCGTCGCTGCCGGTACCTACTAACAGCTGAAGGCAGCAGCACCCTAACCCTAAACTGTGTGTCTGGAAACATGATCATTTCTAACGGCCTACAGTTTGTTTTCCTCCCAGATGAGACGACTGAAGCTTCACTCTATTGGTTTGTGCTGACAGCCTCAGCAGAACCACAACTCACATGCTAGCTCAATTAGCCTGTTCAGCTAGCATGAGGCTAGCAGCCAGAGAAACACTGCTCCACGCAACTGGCAGCTCTGCCAGTTTTTCTCTGTCTGAGACCAATAATTAAATATCCGTTTTATTTAATATTTTTGGTTAATTTGTTCAGTTCTCTTAGGGATTCAAAATGTCTTCTTGAGTCAGTGCTAATTGCAGCAACAGCAGCACCTGCTGCAGCAGCTGGAGTTCCTGGTGTCCATGGAGAGCAGAAGTTGTTGCTCCATCTTAGTTGCGCCTTCTGCAGTGGAGGACATATGAGGACATCATGTCTCCTTCCTCTGTAGATCCAGAGAGGCTCAGCAGGACCTGCTGATGAGATCCAGATGTTGGAGTCGGATCAAACACGCCAAACTGCGATTGATCCCCAGCAGCAACACAACGCAACATCCAGCTAAAAGAACCAGAACCAAGATCCAGAACCCAGACGCAAGTCACTGGACTGTCAGCAACCAGCTGCTGGTGGTTCTGGAGCTTATGGTGGCCTTTGACTCTGTGGACCTCGCTGTGGTTTTGTGGATTCTGTGGTTCGGCCTTCAAACGGTTGCTGCTTCTCTTCTGAGCGGGGTGCCGCAGGGCTCCGCTTTAGGTCTCTTGGTTTTGTCCTTGTTGTCTCTGGGATTTATTGCAAACCGCCGAAACGTTAAATTGACTTGTGCAGATGATGTGATCTTTATTCACCAGGCAGAACTTTCTGTTCCCGAACGACCAGCAAGCAGAACGGATCCCAGATGGAGACAAAGCTGCTGCTGGCCTTGGAAATTTCACAACTGAAAAACCCGAAATCACGTCTGACAAAACAACTTGACAAACAAATCTCTGTTGTTCTCCAGATTTACTTATTTTCACCTGTTAAACCAGGTCAGACTGTTTTTATCCATTTGACCAACTCCAGGACTTCACCACCACACCTGCCATTCTCCCTTTTGGTCGGGAAACTACCGTATTCTACTCCGTTCCCACCCTGGCGCGTATTAGTATCTTTAGTATCTTCCTGTAAACATTCCATATTATGGTAAAGATAGTGCCCCAACCTGGCAACACTTCTGGTTTTATCCAGTTTGTTCTGCGTTGCTTTGCTGTTTCTGCTCTTTTACCTGTTGCTGTGTTGGGTTTTGACCCTGAAGCAGTTTGGTCTCCACTGTGGTCACTGCAGAAATGGATGTTGGTTGACTGATGGATTGATGGGGACTCCTTGGAGTCAGTGATCTTCCTCCAGAACATGGTGGAAACCTGGACCTACTCCTTCAGCGGTTGTGAAACAGTCAGCAGGTTGTTGTGCAAAGCTGCAGCATCCATCATGACTCCATGTCCTCCAGCTTCACGCCACATCGAGCATGTATCAACTATCAGAGCTGCAGAGAGCAGCCAGAGGACGCACATCTGCTAACACTCAACCCCCTGTGAGACAGAGTGTGTGTGTGTGTGTGTGTGTGTGTTAGGGGCGGGTTAACCCGACATCATGACCTGCATAAATCTGTCCACAGACAGAGGACTCACCTCCCTGCTGAGGACAAAGACATGTCTCTGGGAGGTAAATCGTTCAGATGCAGCGTCAAGATCACTGGCTGGAAAACCGAAGCAGTCACTCAGCTGTGCGTGTGTGTGTGTGTGTGTGCGCGCATGTGCGTGTGTGCGCATGTGTGTGTGTGCGCATGTGTGTGTGTGTTTAGAGAAATGCTAATGAGTCATGAACTCAGATGAAGCGATTCACCTGGACTAAAAATAAGACGTCTTGTCTGAACAAAGTCTGACACCGACTCAATGTTCCCTCCAGGTGCAGAGGCGCTCCGGTCCAGGTGAGGTCGGGTCAGTCCAGGTCAGGACAGGTCATAATGGAAGAATGAGTGGTCCTGCTCTTCAGGCTAGAACCCGTCCAGGTTATTTCAGGTCACCATTCAGAACCGACCGAGAGGGTCTTTCTGTCCATCTTACCCAAGACATTCCTGTCTCGTCCTGTCCTGGATAGGTAAGGATGGGTAAATCCAACCAAAGCTAACGTGTTAGCCTAGCGCTAGCAGCAGAAATGGCTCCTGGTCTTTAGCCTAAAGAGAAATCCTCCAACCGCTAAAATCTGACGCCTCCATCTTGTTTCCGTCTGGTGAAGAAGGAAGTTGCTCTCAGAGTCTTCTGAGGTTTTTGTGTCGTTTCCTTCAGTGGTTCTTGGTGCAGTGCCCCCACAGGCCAGGAGGGGAACAGGTTGGTTTGACTCAGAACCACAGCAGCTGGAGGTGGAGCAGATGTTCTGGTTCCAGTAGAACCGGGTCTACCGGACCATCAGGTTTGACTTAGAGACAGTGTGTTCAGGAAAATCAGGATGTTTAAACATCTTTTCTGCTTCTCTCAGAGATCCAGAGGGAAACAACAGTCTCTGTTTCCCTCTGGATTTCATCACATCCATTGGCTGGTTTTGGTTCTGGTTCTGATCCAGACCACACTGCTGTGTGAACGAACCCCCTGCAGCTGGGCGGTTCTGGTTTCCAGGAAGCGGGCCGTTTGATTGGGTCGTAATGCTGTCAGCAGCTTTCTGCAGACGTGAGGAATGTGAACATCTGATGGTTGGATCTGGTGTCTCTGTTGACAGGAAGCATTTCCTCTCATCTCTCGTCCAGAACCTCCAGGAACACAGCGTGCTGGCTGGACGGCTGCAGCCATCTCCCTCTAACTGGGTCAGCGGGATCTCAGGACCAATTCGGTTCTGTAAGAATCCCTCTGAGCTCATCACAAGGGGATTCTGGGAAGATTTTCCTTCCAGAACATTCTGGTGAGCATGAGGAAGAGGAGGAGGTCTGCTGAGGATGGAGGAAGGCTCTGGACCTGCTCCAGGTTCTGTTCCTCTCTGAGCGTCTCCAGCAGGATAGGGACGGGTGTTTTCTGCCTGTCCCGCTGTCCAGGCCAGTGGCGCAACTACACATTATTCAGGTGGATGCGAAAACATAAATCGACGCCCCCCATCCCCCTCTCCCCAGAAGGAAGGTTGCAGGAGCCTGGAAAACATCCACTCGCTCTACCCCCCCTGAGACGACGCTACGTGAAAGGTAACACTCGCTACATTTACCTCGTAACGTGCGCGAGGTGAAGGAGCGTAAGCCGTGCTGAAGTGTATAGGAAAACATAATCGGGGCGCCGCCCCTCCAGACGGGGTTTTGACGCCCCCTCTGGTGCAGCGCCCCTATGCGCTGCATACTCCCTTTTTGCGCCACTGGTCCAGGCCATGCCGTTATGAGAGTAAAACCCTGAACAATTCTGGACCAGGTGCTGGACAATCCGGGTCCTCACAGGAAGTGATGTCATATCTGCTGTCAGTCACTTCCTGGAGGACAGCAGATGGTTCCCAGAGAACAGGACATGATGTCGGTTTCTAACCAGGAGAAGTTGAGGTGTTTGGGGGAATCTCTCTGTCTCAGCTTCGTTTTATCAGTGATTCTTGAGAATAGGGACAAAATGGGTTTTAATTTTTCCATAAATCTTTTTTGTTATTTCTCAACCTTATTCATGCAAATATGACAAATAATGTTTAGGAAATGTAAAGATGCTAAGGTACAGGCTCCCAGTTGCAACATTTTTTTTTAAATATTACATTTTTAATCGACCTGACCTAGAACGTTCTCATCAGAATCTGACAAAAATAAATATAAAATAATTTTAATGTCCCTATTAGTGATATTTTTACTCATTTTACAGACAAATGCTTCTCAAGAAACAAAAGAAATATTTAAAACCAAAAACACATAAAGTCCATCTGACGGAGTTGACACAGAACTGAAGTTGGTGACAAACTAGTGAGTAAAACGAAAAACTTGATACATATGAAGTAATGCAATTTATGTAAAATACATTAAAATGAATTAATTGCACATTTAAGTGAGATTTGACAACAATTTCACTGAAAGAGTCAGAAAAACTGATGGAGTTGACAAAAAGCCAAACTACCTCAGTTTATATGACGTTATTCTGAAGGAGGCCATATTGTAGCTCATCAGGTCCATGAAATCTTTACAGTTTACCGAAATTAAGCTTTTATTTCACAAAATTTCATCAAAGTTTTGTAAATTATCAGTTATGGTGTTGACACATCATCATTGTGACGAGCAACTTAGGAATAAAACAGAAGAAAAAACTAAAGAATAACTTAAGCTAACCGGAGCTAACTAGCCATGTTAGCAAAGGAAGAGAAAAGACGACGTCATGGGGTCCTCAGAAGGTCTGGTGCCCCCAATAATGCCTGATTTTTTTTTTACATTCTTTTCATGTCTGACCTGTTGACAGAAACTTGGGACAAATTTCAATGGAGTAGGAAAATATATAAAAATGATTTTTAATTCAATTTATTGATACCTCTATAATTATTTATATGACTACTTACACTTAATTATCATAATATATAATTTTAGTATTTCTTTAATTATTTTAAACTATTATAATGTGTTGAGTTCTGCTCCTGGACAGAGAGGGTCTTCGCTGCAGCCTGCGGAAAGGGGCGGTGACGGACCACTGTCAGTCTCATACCTTATATGGAAATTGGACTATTACATTCCGGAAATGAAGGGGGCGCTATTTTCACAGTCACTAGTATAAATACCTTAAAGAAGCGGGGTAAGAAGTTTGAGAGGTTTCACCACTGACATTTGCCACGCGATCCACAATGCAAAAACCAGGAAGTCAGCAAAAGGTACTTTCTACCGTATTAAATCTTTTTTTACAGAGTAAATCAATACGCTTTTCTAGATTAGTTAGAAAATATAATTGACAGCTGTAAACGAGTGAAATTCGTAGTTCGGGAAGGCTAATTTTAGCATGTAGCATAGCTAATTATTTCGTGCAGGCCACCGTTAGATAAAAATCTAAAAGTAGAAAATGTATAATTGAAAAATGTATTTTATGCTCAAAATTTGTTTTTTTATTTAAATTTCACAGATGCACGTATCAATTTGTAACACTGGGATCGGAGCTAAAATTGTTCCGTACTGCATGAACAACAAGTACTACTGTCCCCTTTGCTCATACAGTGCGGATGAGTCTTACAAGGTTAAGAACCACATTGCAAGAACTGCTGTGGTTCAACATAACGGTATGGAAAAATACACTAATGAATGTTTTTTTTTACACACTTATCAGTTCTCTCGTGTTTTTATTTTATTTTATTTTTTAAGGTTAATATTTTTTAAAATATGTTTTTGTACACCAATGTTCAATTTCTGGAAAGTCTAATATTTTTTATAAACTAACAGCTTTCTTTATAAGCTATCAGCTGCCATCATAGTACCCAGAGATGAGTACATCTCTGGGTATTTTCAATGTATTTTTAGTAACTGTGCAGCAAACTACACATTTAAAAGTAACAAAGTATTTTGTGAAATGGCTATTATTAAGTACTGTTTTACTGATTATAACGTGCAATGTAATATTACCCATTTATTTAAGCAGACATTAATAAAAATGAAGTTATGTGCACTGTTAGGTATTTTAAAACCAAAAAGGAAACATTTTAATACAAGACAACAAATTAAGGTTAGAGGAAACCTAACATAAACAACTTTTATCTGTGTATCGTGTTTAAATTTTTTGTGTATTAAAATGTGTTCTTCATTCAGTGAAGTTACTCACATTATGTTGCATGTAAGAGTATAACATTTTGAAAAATGGTCCTAATTATTTATTTTTTTGTCAAAATTACAGAGTAATTGAGTTAATCTGATTAGTTAATCTCTGCCCATGGCTGTTTGAGCAATATCACTTCTAAAATTTAAATTCATTTTTTGCAGAATATATATTTGTTATCTGGAAGCCATTAATTGTTAAATCCTACAAAACAGTAACAATGTTAAGGAATGTACAGTGATTAATTCAAACATGGCTTTTTTTCTACCAATCAATTGTGTATTTAATAGCTACTACTTTTATTGTAGTAGCTATGAGGCTACTAAGAAAAACAGGGATTCATTCTCCCTGTTCTGAGGGATAATGAATCACATCTTGTTTAAACATATCTGCAATGTATATAAATGCTTTTTTAAAATTTTACTCATTTCTTTTTGTTACTGCAGAATTCCATATCTTCAGATGTGGCCTACCATGTAGAGACACCACTCACTTCCATTGTCCTTACTGTTTTTCCACCATTGACAGAAGGGACAGGTTTGTTAATCATTTGGTTAATCACAGAATGACTTTTCACATGGTGTCCAGCTGTGCAGCAGCCCAGCCACCTGTCCACCTACCAGCTACAGACATCCAGGCTACACAGGCGATTCCTTTTGATTCCTTTTGCGGTTATCCAATGTTCTTCCTGTAACCGGCAGTATAAAGACTCTGTGGGCTTCACCGGGCATGGAAGACGAGGAGAGTTCCCTCGTTACTATTGTGATGGCATACCTGGACACTGCCCTGAATGCCAGTACTAAATGCAAGGAAGATATTAGTTTTTTTTTCGTTTTTTTTTTATGATGAAGCACATTTGCCTATTTTCTTGTTCAGTCATTTGTTTTTGAAATATGTTAATAAAATATTATGTACATTTTTGAATGTTACTTTTGTTGTAACTCATTTGATTGAAATTATTTAGTTTTTATAGAAATGGTGTCATTTCCACACAGTTACATTGTGGCTGTATTTTGTTGTAGAGTAGAGCCAATAAAATGGTTGTAAATATATTGTAACAGTGTTGTTTAGTATTTGGATAACCTTGATTTAACAATTTAAAATACATGCTAAGTTCATAATTTTCAATATTTTATATGTGTAAATACAATGTTTCCTATACTTTTTCAACAATGACTGGAATCAATACAAATTTCATTTACAAACCTGACATACGGCACAAACAGAAACACAAATGTTTCTGCTTGTTTTAACAGTCAGAATGAACTGTTTTATAATAAAGCAAGCACATACAGAAACATTGTTTAGTTACAAAGTTATAATCCAAACATAAGATTAAAGGTAAGCTGAGCAAAAGTAGAGATCAGGTGGAAGTGATGGAAGCTCAGGTGAGGAGCAGTTGCACATCAAGCCGGAGTTTCTGAAGGGTGGAGGAGATAAGACCAGCGCCGTGATCAGGTGAGATGAAGACAGTTATAGTTACAATTTAC
Source organism: Poecilia mexicana (assembly GCF_051168715.1). Classification (NCBI taxonomy): domain Eukaryota; kingdom Metazoa; phylum Chordata; class Actinopteri; order Cyprinodontiformes; family Poeciliidae; genus Poecilia; species Poecilia mexicana. The sequence goes on from NW_028263392.1 coordinate 19,747,449, forward strand.
ACAGGTTTAATTTATGTATCCAGTGAATTTATTAAAAAAAGGTTTTCATATAGAAAAAAATAACTCCTGAACAGCAGATCATTCTCTCTGGCGGTGACCAGCGCAGCGTCTACGGCCGGGTCCGAAGATTATTTCTTATCAAATAAAATTTCTAAAACCTACTTTCTGTGTGAGTCTTTCCAGGTTGAAGCTGAATTTAAAGTTTTAAATGAATCACTGGGTTCTGCAACAATTGCATATTTAAGGTCTTTGGAGCGCAGTTTATAAATTGATTGCAATTAGAATAGATTTGTAATTTCTAAATGGAATAGTGGGACACCAACCAGTTTACTGGTTAAGACATTATGGTAAACAATAACAGTTGAGCTTGTTAGAAGTTCAAAAGTCATTTAATTTGTTAGTGAATTATATTCAAGATATGAATAATAAGAAAAATATTTGGCAAATAAACAGAATTGTGAATGAACGGACCAGGTTGGCCAAAATTGTTGACCAAACCTCTTTTCCATCTAGTCCTTATGAAATAATGAAAAGGACATTGTATATTAGATTTTAACTTATTTATTTTAAGAATACCATTCACAACATCTAAAACTATTATTTGAATTTCAACACCAGCAAGTATTTGTTTATGGATGGACTGGCGATGTGTCCAGGGTCCATCAGCAGCTCTCACCACCCCGCTATATGTGTATAATAATTAATGGAATGGATAGATGTGTTCTTAATGTAATGTACATTTGTCTCTAAAATATTAATTTAATTTGTTTTATGACTTTTGTTTGGGATAGTTAGGGTGTAAAGATAGATAAATACATCTCCATGATTCCTTCTTTTAGATTGTTTGTTAATATAATTTTAACATCCGAAAAGAAAGATTTAATAAACGTAATATATAACGTATCTCATTTCCTTAACGTTTAATTTGTAATTAATTTTAAATGTTAAAAGTGTTATTGGGTGTTTTGAAAAGTTTTGAAAGTGTAAGTTTTGAAAGGGGTAGTCAAATAAAATGCGTTATTATTATAATTATGAAAACACGGCGCACCCTTCATTTCCTTATTATTGTTTATTGTAGATTGTTTGTTACTAATGTAATTTTAACATCCGAAAAAAAGATTTAATAAAGATAAAAAAGCGGACATACCACGTGACTGACATACCACGTCACTAACATAACGTAACACGTGGTATGTCATTTCCTAATTAGTAATTAATTTTAAATGTTAAAAGTGTTTTTGGGTGTTTTGAAAGGCGTTGTGAAATAAAATGCGTTATTATTATTATAATTATTAAAACACGGCTGGTACAGGAAATGGTGTCACTGGCGCCCCCTTCATTTCCGGAATGTAATAGTCCAATTTCCATATAAGGTATGAGACTGACAGTGGTCCGTCACCGCCCCTTTCCGCAGGCTGCAGCGAAGTGTACTTGCCTGGACAAGGGCTTTTACAGGCATCATCCACCGACTACAATGTTTAAAATAAAAAAATATTCAGCAAATACCTGGAAAATACACATTGTTGTGCTCACATGACCCAGGTTAGTTTAGTTAGATATTTGAAAAAATTATATTTTGTGTATATTTTATTCAAATTTTGTGCTTTATCCATAGGACCTGTTTTGTCCCTATTCTCAAGAATCACTGATATGTTTTTCCCAGACTTCCAGTGAACCTGAACCCACCCAACCCCCCAGCAGCAGCAGGGCCGACCGATGAGAAGGAAATAACCCCCATTGTTCTGGGTCTCCAGGTGACGAAAGCTGCAGGCACCGAGTTTAACTTTCTATGCAGCAACAAAATGACCGAAAAAAAATACCCCACAGAGATTTAATGGCCCCCCACCACCCCTCCGTTTAACCCACCCCAACCCCCCACCCCGCTCCTGCTGCTGTTCCTCTTCCATCCGCTTCTGCTCTCTGTTTCTCGGTAAGCAGTCTTCTGGCGCCCTCTAGTGGTCAGACTGGTGAACTGCACTAGCGCCATCAGGCCCGTCATCAGTCACATCAGGGCCGTGCAGAGACCTTTGGAGGGCGGGGGCCCATTGAGCAAGGCCTTAAAACACCGTACAACACAGCAACAACCCAATTAATCAAGAATATAATATTTAATCAGATCATATTGTCATCATGTGGGGACAATGCAAAGCTAATATAATCTATGTTGCTGCTGGAGGCTGAGCTGATCTGAGACCGAAGCTGTTAAGCTGAGCAGAGAAGAACATTTTATGCTATTTTATTAAATAAGTCCTACTACTTCAATTTAACCTCTGACAGCCTGGCTGCAGGCTGATTTATAGACCAAACAGCAGAAACATGATCTCTAGATCTAGAGTTATGAGGCTGAGATATCAAGGCAAAGAAAACTCAGTAGCGGTTGGTTGGGGCCATTCAGGGGCCGCCAGACATTCAGGGGCCCCTATTAATGGTTTAATTGTAACACAGACCATAGATCTAAACCTGTAGCATCATTTATTGTGAATGACAATATTATTAAATTTTGTTTAATGCATTCAGCAGAGAAAACATTTAGTATTTAATTAGGACGTTTACTTTGTAAAAGTTTAAAGAATCATCTGGATAGTTTGATAGTTGTGTTACCATGGCTACAATATGGGGTTATATCTGTGTTTGAGCTGGTTTGTTCACAAATACATCAGAGTAAATAATAACCAATAATCAGTGATTGATTTTAAACTGGGTTCTTCTCAGATTCACTAAATCTACATTTAAACATGTTGGTGATGCTGAGGGTCTTGGAGGCCAGGGGCCTAAATCATGATTCTGTCTAGGGCTCCATATTACCTCGGGCCGGCCCTGCATGAAGAGCTGCTGAGCTGGAGTCTACCTGGAATCTGGAGTCTACCTTGAATCTTCCTGGAGTCTACCTTGAATCTTCCTGGAGTCTACCTTGAATCTTCCTGGAGTCTACCTTGAATCTTCCTGGAGTCTACCTTGAATCTTCCTGGAGTCCCCCTTTGGCCCCTGTATCTATCTGGTTCTGACACACAGTGGTACCGGCTGCCTGTAGCGAACCGGGCAGTTAGTCACCATGTAGCATTTATTACTGTAGCAGTGATAGGCTTATCAGGCAAAACATTATGACCACTGAGATCAATTATCTGTCTGTCATGGAGCTCATTAGTGTGTGTGTGTGTGTGTGTGTGTTTCTCTGCGTTTGTTTGTAATAAATTGTGGGGACGATTTTCCTGACGTATACTACGTTGTGGGGACCAATTGCTCCTCGTGGGGACCAAGCTCTGGTCCCCACGAGGGGAAACCCTGTTTTTGGGTCAGGGGTCAGAGTTAGGACTAAGGTATGAATTGAGTTTTGGTTAGGGTTAGGAAAACGGTAAAGGTCAGGTTTAGGCTGTAGAAATGAATGGAAGTCAATGGAAAGTCCCCACAAAGATAGCAACACAAACATGTGTGTGTGTGTGTGTGTGTGTGTGTGTGTGTGTGTGTGTGTGTGTGTGTGTGTGTGTGTGTGTGTGTGTGTGAAGGCACATGAAACAGGAAGTGGACCTCTGCCAGATGAGTGACTCTCTGACTCCAGGACTCTTTGGTTAAATGAGGCTGAGACGCAGCGGACCAAATCAAACCTTTTATTTGCCAGAAAACATTCAGAGCTGAACAGGTGAAGGTGTGATCATACCTGTTGACAGGTGAAGGAGTGTGAAAGCCAGACTGACAGAGAGCCCTTCCTTTAACTGAGCCACAGTTTACAGTGATTGTCAGTTTGCAGCAGAAGGCGTCACTACAGCAGCTATGTACAGCATGCGACGAGGGGAGCCAGGGTTGCATAGCTACTCGCTGTTTGCCCTTTAACCGTGTGCTTTTAGACCAAGTCTAATTTGTTCCACAGCGCCGGAACCAGCCGGAACCAGATGGGTCCAGTGGGGTTCAGCTGGATCCAGAATGATCACAGTCATCCAGAAGATCCAGAACCGGTCCTGGTCATAGACTGCAGACTCAGTGGAGTCAGGAATGGGTCCAGGTGAGACATCTGTCCTCTACAGGATCTCTGTTGGAGGACTGCTCTCATATTCGTACGTGGAAGTTGCTGCAGAGACAGAGAAGAAGAAGCAGACGCTTTATCCACATCACTGATTATTGATTCCTCTTCATCCTCGCCATCCTCATCATCCTGGTTCTGACTAGAGCTCCATGACTCAGCAGGTCATCCCCTCCTCCCCCCGACAGTAATGTGACCTCCCTGATTGCTGTTGCCATGGTGACAGCATCCCCAGCGCACCCTCCCCCAGATGATGGATGGTCAGCAGTAAAAGCTTTTTATCTCTGCTGCTCCATGCGGCGCTCAGGCCATGCCGGGTTTACGGCGCTGATCCAGTTGTTTTGCTGGTTCCACTTGGCGTGGCTCAGTTAGAGTCCGTTATTGATCAGGTGATGGCTGATCAGGAGGTGGCGCTCTGTGGAGTCTCTAACCTGCGACTCACTGACACAGAAGGCACAAATTTCAATGATTGTTCTGATCTTTTATTCCCACTAATGAGGCTATTTGACGTTTCCTCTCTTCCTAAGACGTTTCCTCTCTTCCTAAGACGTTTCCTCTCTTCCTAAGACGTTTCCTCTCTTCCTAAGACGTTTCCTCTCTTCCTAAGACGTTTCCTCTCCTCCTAAGACGTTTCCTCTCTTCCTAAGACGTTTCCTCTCTTCCTAAGACATTTCCTCTCTTCCTAAGACGTTTCCTCTCTTCCTAAGACGTTTCCTCTCTTCCTAAGACGTTTCCTCACTTCCTAAGACGTTTCCTCTCTGCCTCAGACGTTTCCTCTCTGCCTCAGACGTTTCCTCTCTTCCTAAGACGTTTCCTCTCTTCCTAAGACGTTTCCTCACTTCCTAAGACGTTTCCTCTCTTCCTAAGACGTTTCCTCTCTGCCTCAGACGTTTCCTCTCTTCCTAAGACGTTTCCTCTCTTCCTAAGACGTTTCCTCTCTGCCTAAGACGTTTCCTCTCTTCCTAAGACGTTTCCTCTCTGCCTAAGACGTTTCCTCTCTTCCTAAGACGTTTCCTCTCTGCCTAAGACGTTTCCTCTCTGCCTCAGACGTTTCCTCTCTTCCTAAGACGTTTCCTCTCTTCCTAAGACGTTTCCTCTCTTCCTAAGACGTTTCCTCTCTGCCTAAGACGTTTCCTCTCTTCCTAAGACGTTTCCTCTCTGCCTAAGACGTTTCCTCTCTTCCTAAGACGTTTCCTCTCTGCCTCAGACGTTTCCTCTCTGCCTCAGACGTTTCCTCTCCTCCTAAGACATTTCCTCTCTGCCTCAGACGTTTCCTCTCCTCCTAAGACATTTCCTCTCTGCCTCAGACGTTTCCTCTCCTCCTAAGACATTTCCTCTCCTACTAAGACATTTCCTCTCTTCCTAAGACGTTTCCTCTCCTACTAAGACGTTTCCTCTCTTCCTAAGACGTTTCCTCTCCTACTAAGACGTTTCCTCTCTTCCTAAGACGTTTCCTCTCTTCCTAAGACGTTTCCTCTCTTCCTAAGACATTTCCTCTCTGCCTCAGACGTTTCCTCTCCTCCTAAGACGTTTCCTCTCTTCCTAAGACGTTTCCTCTCCTACTAAGACGTTTCCTCTCTTCCTAAGACGTTTCCTCCCCTACTAAGACGTTTCCTCTCCTACTAAGACGTTTCCTCTCTTCCTAAGACGTTTCCTCTCCTACTAAGACGTTTCCTCTCTTCCTAAGACGTTTCCTCTCCTACTAAGACGTTTCCTCTCTTCCTAAGACGTTTCCTCTCTTCCTAAGACGTTTCCTCTCTTCCTAAGACATTTCCTCTCTTCCTAAGACGTTTCCTCTCCTACTAAGACGTTTCCTCTCCTACTAAGACGTTTCCTCTCTTCCTAAGACGTTTCCTCTCCTACTAAGACGTTTCCTCTCTTCCTAAGACGTTTCCTCTCTTCCTAAGACGTTTCCTCTCTTCCTAAGACGTTTCCTCTCTTCCTAAGACGTTTCCTCTCTTCCTAAGACGTTTCCTCTCTTCCTAAGACGTTTCCTCTCCTACTAAGACGTTTCCTCTCTTCCTAAGACGTTTCCTCTCCTACTAAGACGTTTCCTCTCTGCCTCAGACGTTTACCGGTGAAGCGTTGGGTGTGATGTTGGAGGCGTTACCTAAGGAAGTCTGGAGCTTTGGAGATCATGTTCTCGAAGTCGGAGAAGGAGAGCTTGCTGTCGGCGTCGAGGTCGGCCTCCTCGATGGCCTTGTCGCACACCAGAGTGACCTCCTCTGGGGTCAGTTCCCCTTTGGTCAGCTTGTTCAGGGTCTTCTGCAGATCCTCCTTACAGATGAAATTGTCCCTGTTGAAGTCTGCAGCAGGACGACACACGGCAGCTCAGCTCAGATTTTGCTTTTCATTTCATTTCTTTTATTAAAACGCTGCTAATTATTATCATTGTAAACTATTCAAAATAACTTGTGTATATTATATAAAACTGTAGACTATTCAAGATAAATTTGTAAATTATTGAAAGTAAATTTTCTAAATTATTTGAAATGAATTTCCAGATTTTGCGGGTTGTTTATGGATGTTTGTTTTGATTAGCACTGGTTTATATTTGGTTTTGTTTAATGGTATTTGCTGTTTGTAATATTTATTTTGGATGTGCCTCCCAGGCTGCCGTAGCCGGTGACTGCAGGCTGAATGACTTGAACCGTCACGATGTTTGGCACAAAGAAACCAAAGCTTCGTGTTTCCCGGTGACGTTTTGTTGTTTAAGTTTTGTATTCTAATGTTTGTGTATGTTTTTTTTTCATGGTGACATCATGATCTGCATCCAAGAAAATAAACAAAACTGAAAATCACCGTTGAGACTCAGCTGAGTAATCCAAGAGCTGGGGAGCTGCTGCGATCATTATTATTATATTTATAATAATAATGTAATAGACAGAATGGGCCTGAGGACATTTTGTGTGGACAGAAATGTTCATGTCTTTGGAGAGCTTCCATTTTAATCCAACTCCGGTTCGAACGCTAGTTGACCTCTGACCTCTGGTCCTGCAGACCTTGGTATGGGTTTGGTTTGAATGTGAACACCCAGCGGACCAGAGACCGCTCCAAAAGGAGGAAGTGGACCACAGTGCAGGGCAGCAACCAAAGCTAACCTGTTAGCCTAGCGCTAACAGCAGAAATGGCTCCTAGTCTTTAGCCAAAACTAAAGACAAACCCTTTAATCTAAAATCTGGCCAGTAGGAAATCCAGTGTTTACATGTGAACAAGCTTATTCCCAATTTCTTGTTCAATGGAAACACTCAGTTTGCACAACAGTGTTTAACAGAATATTGAAAAAGTTTTGTGCGCATTTGTAACAGAAACGCAGCGACTTTCTGCACCAAAACCAGGCGAGCAGAAACAGAAGATCAGACTGAAGTGGCGAAGGAAGGTTTGATCTTCATCACAGTTGAGCCTCAAATTTGAACAACTTTAGGTTTTATTATGTAGTAATTCTGATGGAATGAGAACCTCAGAGAGGAGTGTTCATCCTCAGTTTCATCAAAGAGCGTCCTACCGTAGATCTTGAAGGCATAGATGGTCTTCAGCTCTCTGGGGGCCATCTCACAGAGAGCTGAAAACATGTCCACGAAGTCATTGAAGCTCATGTTGCCCTGTCCGTCCTCAGAGAACGTCTCCACGATCCTGTCCCTGAACGGGTTCTCCTGCACAGACACACACTCACACTATCTTTGCAGGGACTTTCCATTGACTTCCATTCATTTCTACAGCTTAACCCCAACCCTCGCCCCAGAATGTATACCTGTTCTTTGATTTACCGTTTTACCTTTAGTCAAGGATCAGGTTACCTTATAACCTACTGGTGGAGTTTATCTTACCCACATGGCAGTGTTGTGGTACTTGAAGTTGGTCTTGGTCTTAAGACCGGTCTTAAGACCATTTATTGATGGTCTCGGACTCGTCTCAGACTCGACCGCATTTGGTCTCGGTCTGGTCTCGGGCGCTGAGGACTCGGCATTTTATTTCAAGACCAGTCGAGACCGCAACTGTGAAAATATCACTAAACGTGCAGCATACTGTCCAGTTTATTTGTTAACATCTTTGTTTTCAGTTGATGCAAAATGCACCGATTAAAATCCAAGCAACCACGTGTTTCTGTTACTCCCCCCACCCTCCCCACCTTTCACTCTCCCTCCCCCTCCCCTCCCCACCTTTCACTCGCGCGCGGCGCTCCAGGACATGCGCAGTGGTTTCCTCTCAGCGGCAGAAAATGTTTGTCTAATCGTCAGTAATATAATAGCGCTGCATAAATAGTAAGAAATCCGATGGCCACAGCTAACTCAGCAGCGCTTCGCTTTCACAGACGGTGGGGACAACGTCTAACTATTTTTGTCACTTAGAAAAGTAGCTCAAAGAAGGTAAGCTCCGTTAACGTGATGTTAGCAAAGCTAGCTGTACAGAGACACATAAGAATTTGTGATGAAAAATGTTATCACTCACTGCGCTGAATTATTGTGCGGAGGTGTTGACTGACTTGTCGCATATATGGGACAACGCTATGTCCAAAAGTCTGCAATATAGTGATGTGACATTCAGAAACAGTCGATTCATCTCCACGGCTCTTTACTTATTAGATAGGACTGGAGTGTCACTGAGATCCGTTGTTCTATCAGATAGCCATACGCTGTCAGGATAGCATAACATGCATTAAGCATTAAGAAGTCTGACCGTCAGAGGAGTTGTCAGTTCACCATACGCAGCAAGTTATGACGAAAATAAGTCATTAAATTGTTTTCAATGATAACTATATAGATATACATGTGTTGTCATGGTTTCAAAGTGTATTTAAAGCAGGTCTGGCTGCAGCAGGAGTCAGCTACAACACACGCCCGTGTAAAACTCACTTAACCGCTAAGTCAGGATGCCATACAACTGTTAATAAAGTGTATGACGATCTACGTCATGATTCTATGTTGTTGATTAAATAAAATCTCATGGTAATGACGTGTCTGACAGAAATAGACACATAGCCATACGCTGTCAGAATAGCATACATGCAGTGAGTACCATGCCAGCGCATGCGCATTAAGTCCGACCGTCAGTGTAGTTGTCAGTATACGCAACAAGTTATGACGAAAATAAGTAATTAAATTGTTTCTAATATGACATAATGTGATAACTAGATGGATATACATGCGTTGTCATGGTTTCAAAGTGTGTTTAAAGCAGGTCTGGCTGCAGCTGGATGCCATACAACTGTTAATAACCAAGTGTATGATGATCTACGTCATGATTCTATGTTGCTGATTAAATAAAATCATATGGTAATGACAGCGTATGCTGACCTGACAGAACACCTGTTCTTTGTTCTTGTAATGCTCTGTGTACACTGCATCATTATTTTATTTAATTATGTACGTTAATATTTAAATTAACAAATAACTAAAACACAAGAACCAAAGAGCACGCAGAGCATGCACATTGCTCTTTGTTTTTGTTCAAAGTGGCAGCTGTAATGTCTGCCATGGTGTCAGACTACCTGGCTTGATGTACTGGGATAGAGAGTGAAAACAGTCACGATGAGCGCCTTCTGTTTGGTTACTTCTTGCTTGTTGCTCCTTGGTCAGTGTTCATAGTTGAGCGTTATTTACCATCAGGGCATTGCCTCAATTGCTATGTTTAATGGTGCAACAGTGGTGGTTTCTTATATGAGCAATATGGGCAAATGCCCAGGGCGTTATCTTTTTAGGGATGGCACGAGACCATCACACATTTTAGCACAGAAATGGAATATTTAATATTGGTAAAATGTATTAAGTATTTAATATCTAGGTGTTTTATGGTAATATGGATCTTTCAGATTATTTTGAGAAGCAATTTTGATCATATTTTACATTTTATTGTATCATGTAGCTGTAGCTGGTCTTGGTCTTGACTCGGTCTTGACTCCCCTCGGTCTTGGTCTTGACTTGGTCTCGGACCCCAAAAGTCTTGGTCTTGTCTCGGTCTCAATACACTCTGGTCTTGGTCTTGTCTTGGTCTCGGGTTAGGTGGTCTTGAACACAACACTGCCACATGGTTTTCCTATGCCTCAGAGTGTCCTAATCGTTTAGTTTTTACCTTTATTTAGCCACTTGGGATTATGTGAAGTCCCCTTCTGCTTTACAGAGGGACACTACTTCAGTCCTAATTTTATGGCATAGATTGTTAACTGGAGTTATATAACACATAGCGAGGATTGATCAACCTTATCTGTGCTGTACTTGGGGAAGAGTGCATGGTGGTAATGGCCGAAACACCCCGGGACTGACTGATGATGTGTTCCAAATCTTAGAATATACATACCATCTTATAAGATTGTAATTATTTTTGAATATTTATTTCTGTACCTTATACTTGGGATAAGCAAAAGGAGGTGAGCTCTAGAGAGACGCCTTGCCTTTGACTCCCTACACCAATGTTTGGGTCGATTCAGGGGGATGTCATTGTGACACTAAACCATCCCTAACCCTAACCATCCCTCCATCCATCTTCTTCCGCTTATCTGGGGTCGGGTCGCGGGGGCAGCAGCTTCAGAAGGAAGGCCCAGACTTCCCTCTCCCCAGACACTTCTTCCAGCTCCTCCAGGAACCCCAAGGCGTTCCCAGGCCAGCTGAGAGACATCGTCCCTCCAGCATGTCCTGGGTCTCTTTCCCTCCTCCTGGACCAGTGGTTCTTAACCTTTTTTGAGGTACCGAACCCACCAGTTTCATATGCGCATTCACTGAACCCTTCTGTAGTGATGAATAAAATATGATTTTTTTTTTCCCCCAAATTCAAGACATAGTGGTGACCCAACTAGAGCCTAGTTGGGTCACCCCATGATCACTAAGTCTTCTTAAAAGGTAGAGTCTCTGAGAACAGTTCTTCAAAATACAGTCGGTGTTTTCAGCAAAGTTGAGCTGACTGTCCAGGAACGACCCAAATCTGCCACAGTTTCAACAGGTTGGCCATCGAGAGAAACTGGAACCACTTTAAGGTCTTATTTAGATCATTTAATTAGCTCTACATTCTTAATAGAATGTAAAATTAATAATAAATAACAAAGACTTGGCAGTATTCTGATTTATTAATGTAATTATATTAGTTGTGTTACCACCCCCACGCCACTAGAGGCAGTAGCAGGCCCGAAAAGATGCGACTAAGGAGCAGATTTAGAAGTACACCGAAAGCTACAGAATTTGGTAAAAACGGTGAGTTTTGCTGAAGTAATTAAAGACACAAGTTCAAATCCCTGCTGAGAGTGGAACTCCTTCCCGCAGCTCTGATTGGCTCGGCAATGTAACGTGATCCTCTGATTGGCTCAGCAATGTAACGTGATCCTCTGATTGGCTCAGCAATGTAACGTGATCCTCTGATTGGCTCAGCAATGTAACGTGATCCTCTGATTGGCTCAGCAATGTAACGTGATCTTCTGATTGGCTCAGCAATGTAACGTGATCCTCTGATTGGCTCAGCAATGTAACGTGATCTTCTGATTGGCTCAGCAATGTAACGTGATCCTCTGATTGGCTCAGCAATGTAACGTGATCTTCTGATTGGCTCAGCAATGTAACGTGATCCTCTGATTGGCTCAGCAATGTAACGTGATCCTCTGATTGGCTCAGCAATGTAACGTGATCTTCTGATTGGCTCAGCAATGTAACGTGATCTTCTGATTGGCTCAGCAATGTAACGTGATCTTCTGATTGGCTCAGCAATGTAACGTGATCCTCTGATTGGCTCAGCAATGTAACGTGATCTTCTGATTGGCTCAGCAATGTAACGTGATCCTCTGATTGGCTCAGCAATGTAACGTGATCTTCTGATTGGCTCAGCAATGAAACGTGATCTTCTGATTGGCTCAGCAATGTAACGTGATCTTCTGATTGGCTCAGCAATGTAACGTGATCCTCTGCAGCAAGTGATGGCAGCCCAGCCACCCTGCGGAGGAAACCCGTTTCGGCCGCTTGTATCCGGTACCTCGTTCTTTCGGTCATGACTCAAAGCTCATAATCATAGATGAGGGTGGGAACGAAGATCGACTGGTAACCCTAACCCTATCCGTAAAATCCAAAACAATGTTTTTCCTTGTGGGGACCAGAATTTTTCCCCACAACATAATATGTGTCAGGAAAATGGTCCCCACAATGCATCAAATACATGGTACACACACACTACACATCAGTAGAGACAGGCATCCACCTGTTGAAGAACAGGACATCTGGACCGGCGTACCTTGAGCTCCGGCATGGTGACGATGAGCGCCATTGGGACTTTGATGTCCGGGTTGTTGGTGTAGTCCAGTGGCACCAGGTGTGGAGCCAGCTCCCGGTACCGTCCGTGGAGGCTGCAGAGCACAGAGGACGCACTGTGAGACAACGGTCCATTCGACCTGACATCGCCCCCTGCTGACACCAGATACCACTACGACTAGACACAGTGAGACGTCCTGTCTGTCCTCTTCCTGCTGTCCATGTCCCACCAGCAAATTTAATTCTGGTCAGACCTTTCAGGACTGAATCAAATTATTTTCTATCCTGTTTGGTTTCATGATTGAATGTTCTTTAAATAAACTGGTCTAAATGGCAGCAATAAATAATTCCTCTGAAGAACTTCTCTGCCCTGTCAGCAGCATTTGTCTCATAAAAGTCCTCTTCACATGACCAAAGTATCTGCCAGGAACACCAGCCTGTCCAGCTGTACACCTCTCCACTGTCACCCTGCAGGAATCCTGACATGATGCTCCAGAGAGCAGAGTTCACACATCTATTCCGATTCTGGCTCCTACTTCTGATTACCTGGACTCTACCTGACCCGTCAGCCCCAGAGCAGCTTTTCAGAACGTTTCCGTCTGGTTTGTGGCTGAGATGATGTCTCCTTTGTCTCCTATTTCTCCGATGTCTCCGTGTCTGTGTGTCTCAGCTCTCCTCCTCCTCAGTAATGAAGTAGCGTGTGTGGACTCACCTCAGGATCTCCTTCCGGGTGAAATAGGTGCAGTCCTGTAAACAAGCAGAGAAACGGGTGAGGATCTGTCTTCGGGGACCCAATCAGCAGCCGCGGCTCCTTCCTGCCAGTTGTGGCTGTGAAGCGTCGTGATTTATGCGGGGCAGACCTGATACGCCTCCAGCTGCTCCTCGGTGAAGGTCGTCTGCTTGTTGCCCATGGTGCGCGGCGGATCGTCCCATCACAGAGCTGCATCCCACTGGAGACTCCCCCACCTCCACGCTAGGAGCTTCACATCCAGGCGGAGGCTCTGCATCCGGCTCCCAGGATGATGCTCCTTTTGCTGGATGAGGAGTGGTACACTGCCCTGATGCTTTCAGGTGCTGCTGGGAAAATCTGGCTTCCAGGACCCTGACAAAGGGACGCTAAAAATTATTTCTACGATTTATTACGTATACTTATTTAGTCTTTGTTTTACAATTTCAATATGTTTTTGTCTGTTTTGTTGAGTTAAATATTTATTAAACAACTTATCCTCATGTTATGAACAGTTCAGCCATGACAAACCCTAAACTAAATCTGGGCCGAAGTAAAGAATTTATTTATTTTTTTAAAGGTTTTCTTGGCTCTAGTGGCCTTTATTTGAAAGTAGTTTGACAGGAAAGAGGGGGAAGACATGCAGCAAATGCCACCAGGCTGGGAACTGAGCCTGTGACCACTGGCATGAGGACCAGGGCCTCACTGAGTCCATGGGCTGTGCTTTGCCCCTGCGCCACCACAGAATTTATCAGTGAAAATAAGAGTTTTACTGCTGGTCTCAGGTGTGGAGAAACTGATCATTTGGACAGAACCTGAAGGCAGCAGAGCTCTTCATTTGGTTTGCCTCAATGGAAAGTCAAATAACTACACAATTAATTTTTATATAATAGCAAAATATTCTAAAAACAATGCATTGATGCACTGGTCCTGCTGAAAAATCCATAAATTTAGTTTTTTATTTTGATTAAACTTTTATTTGACCCAATAAAAACCTTTGGGGACGAGCAGCACATGCAGTGGGGAAGGGGGGCTGGAGCACCTGCCTTTATTGGAGGGTGTTGTTTCTTAAATGGTTATTATTATTTACATTTTATTTTTATCTGTGATTCTGTCTGTGCCCTTCAACAATAAAATAAAAATAAAAATTAACCTTCAAACCCTGTTTTGTTTGTGCTGAACAGACCCTAAATCTCCTCTAGGGGGCGCTGGAGGCTCAGTGTGTAGAGTCACAAACACTAAAGGGCTTCGTTAATTTCAACCATACAGCTGCAGACATTGTAATGAAATGGAAATCCCATGATTTATACACAGGGGCGCAACTACATATTATTCAGGTGGATGTGAAAACATAAATCGACCCCCCCCCCCCAAGGAAGGTACGTCAGGGTGAAGGAGCGTAGAAAACATACGGTCGCTCTATCTGTATGTTTACCCATGAATGGTATCACTACCATGTTTTCTGTCATTGCCTTTCTAAATTCAGTGTACTAAACATGGCTAATAAGTAAAAAAATTGGCTAAAAGCTTATTTTAGGTGAAATGCTAATCCATTACGGTGGAGCACTAACTGGAGGGAAAAGATTATTAAACCCAATGTAATTGCACCGCCTGTGGCGGAGCACCTACTGGTGCTCGTGTTTTTACTAACCAGTTCTGTTTTAATTCCTCCTAGGAGAGTTTTTAGAGCTGCAACGGACATTTTTAATTTCAATGGGAAAGATTAAAACGTGAAATTATGACAAAACCCAAAGAGAAAGGAGGGACAGGAGTCCCAGACCTGTACCTGTTTTTAGGCAGCCATTACATCAGCACTCACTTTAAACAAGCTATGGACATTTTTAACAACCCAAAAACAAATGAAATGAATAGATTCTGGTTCGGATCATACCTGAGAAAACTGAAACTTTTAAAGAGTGATTTTAGAAAACCAGCAGCTTTTAACCTCCCACCAGCATACGCTTTTATACAGACATTTTTACAGAATTTTAAACTGGAAGGAGAGGAGATCAGGATTTTAACTAACCATCGTTTTATTATCTCTGTTGTGCAGGACTGGGAACCAGTGACTCCAGTGCGCGGCCTCCTGCGTGGAGACGCCAACACAGTCTGGCGCAATGTGGGCCATCCCGTCCTTCCGAACAGACTCCAGGACCCGTCCTGGATGGTGGCCCATGAGATCCTCCCGCTCAGAGCCGTTATGCACTCCTGCGGCATGTCGGCGACCTCCATCTGCCCCCGACCCGGTTGTGGCGCGCCGGAGTCAGTGAGGCACCTGCTGTGGGAGTGCAGCGCTGCCAGGGACCTGTGGGCAGAGGCCGGCTCCTTGCAATTCCCATACTTGCCAGAAAAGGAGGTCCTCGATGCACAGCTAGTGCTGTACGGGGTGAGCCACCAAAAAATGGTGTAGAAAGACTTTGCAGATATGTGTCTCACCCTCGCCACCATCAAAGACGCCATATGGACCTCCAGAAACTTGCTGGTAAGCAGGCGCAGGCAGATCCCCCCCGTGGCTGTGAGGCGTGTAAGGCGCCACCTTAAAACCCTGAACTTCACATTTTAATGGACAAAAAGCGCAACGCGACTTGGATGTAACGAGTAACGGGACAGTTTAGTAGAAATGTAGTAAAGTAGAAAGTACAGATACTTACTGTAAAATGTAGTGGAGTAAAAGTAGAAAGTACCCATTATTAAATCTACTTAAGTAAAGTACAGATACACGAAAAATGTACTTAAGTACAGTACCACTGGAAACGATCAGAGCTGCAGGTGGCGCGCCAAGGACGCAGCCACAAAGAAGAATCGCCTGCGCCTCCACCGACGGAGGCCCAGCAGCGGCGGCCTGGCAGCAGGGGGTTTCCGCTCTGAGCACCAAGCGCTGTTTGGAAGGACGGGTTATAGATACCAAAAATAATTTGATCGGATTGCCTTTTATTCTGTACAACATTATAACAGAAACATAATACAGTTGTCAGAAGTAGAAAACTCAAGATGTGAAATTAGGAGGAACACAATGACAATAAATTTTAAGTTCAAGCTTATTTTTTAAAAAATAGGACAATATGTATTTATGAACACTAACATGTAAATACATGAGATTAGAGTCGGGTGGTTAAATTTCCATCTCTAGTCTCAGGAGGATGTAAAGCAGTGAGGCATCTTTCAGTCATAGAATCTTCGCTCTGTGGCGGGCTGTTCGTAGTGAGGCATCTCGCACAAGGAGGATCTCAGGTTATCGTCAGGATGGCAGCAGGCAGCGTGTGGAGGTCACTGGTAAGAGGAAAATGTTCTGGAAGTGTTGGAAAGTCTCTACCAGTGGTTCCACCGTAGCTTTGCGGGGCTCTGAGGGGTTCGGCGGGGCTTTCTGTGGCAACCGAAGCTTCCGGGTCTCTGTTCCGGTTAGATCAAGGTTTTGACTCCACTGTTAGCCTGCTAGCTGTTAGCAGCGGTGTTGGCGTCCTTCAGCAGGGAAATCAGATGGTAGAGAAGTTCCCTCAGCTTCATCCAGAAATCTTCCCTCGTCTGTCTGGAGCGATTAGCCGGCTCATGCTGCTCACTGCTCTGCCATTTTAGTTCGTTAGTTCTCGGAACCACTGGAACTAGAGACTGGAAGCTAGTTTAGCCTCACCGACCCCAGACTCCGTTTAAAAATGACTCATTTAAGATTTCCTTCGAGTTGGACTGAAACCTATAAATGAGATTAAAGGGTCAAAGGTCAGGAAAAGAAGGTGGGGTGTCTTGTTCATTTCGGCTGAAACTGAACGCATCACTCATTAAAACAGGTGTACAGGATGTGATGTTTAGGTGTAGCAACAGAGCTCCTGTTAGTTTGAACATTGACCTCTCAGTGTAGGACAGAGCTTTAAACCAGGGCCGATCCATCATTGTTTACAAATGTTTTCTCTTGATGCTGGGCTGCCTGCCCCCCACCTGTTGCTGTGAACTGCATGCCAGCTGGCTGAAAGATGGATACTAGAAGTTTTGCCTCCTTCACAGTAGAGAGAAGTGTGAAAACTGAAGGAGCTCATTTCATTCCTCTGTTGGTGAAACATGGTGTGAAACTATTGGAGCAGACAGCCTGACTAACTGAGCAGCTTCACTGAAAACAGCTGCTAAATTCATTCATTGTTCACATGATTTCCCATAATAACCGGTTCCGACTGGTTCTAATCGGATCTGATCCGATATCTCCAGTTTGCGGGTTTCTGGTCCCAACCTGAGTTCTGCTGTAAAGTTCTGTAGAAGAGGCGGGTATTATGAGCAATAATTGATTTGATGCAGAGAAACGGGAATAAATCATGAAGAATACGCGCTTCATCTATTCACATAGTGTAAAACGGTTTTTAATGTAAAACGTTTTACACCATGAATCTCGTGGTTATTCAGTTTAAAACTTCATGTTTTTAATTTACTGTGTTCTGATTGTTTTTGTGTTTTTTAAATTTTTTTATAATTCAACATTTTTGGCGCCTGAACCACAAAGTAATAAAATAAATAATTCAACATGTGGCTTTAATGAATATCTCCACAGGAATGTTTGATTTTTTAGCTGATTAGTGTTTTAGTTGTTCAGGTGAGTAAAGCTGCTTCCTGTTTGCTGCAGGTGAGCCAGGTGATGGGCGGAGCCAACAGGAGGCCGGCTGTCTCTTCCTTCTCCAGAGGGGTGAGTGAACCGGGTCTCAGAAGTGGGTCTGGACCAGCACTTCCAGTCCCAGTTCCCCTGATGCTGCTTTAACTTTAGAATCTTCACTGGTCTGACCTCTGACCTCTGACCTGAGTCCAGCGCCTGTCTGTAGTCCTTAGGTTATTCTCTGTCCTTCAGAAGCCCAGTTGGTTCTGGATGGTTCTGGATAGTTGTCCTGGACAGGAGCAGCTTCTTAGCTGCCCTGCCTGCTTCCAGTGATGACCCGGTTCTGATCCGATGGCACCTGGACCCTTCTGCGCCTGTGGTTCTGGATGACGCACAGAACCACAGGTCTGAGGCGGGTCTGTTCTAGACAGAACCTCTCTGTGCTGTCCTGCTGGAGTCTCCTGATGGAGGGCTGGTTCTGGTCTGCTGGACCGGCACCAGGCTCAGTCTGATCTGGGTCCAGGCGGTTCTGAGGCAGTCCAGAGGAACTGATGGTGGTTCTGTTCGGTTCCAGATGCAGACGGTGACTCTGATTCCAGGAGACGGCATCGGCCCGGAGATTTCTGCCGCCGTTGTCAAGATCTTTGATGCCGCTAAGGTGAGTCGGCACCGGACCAGAACTGGGCCACCAGATCCAGAACGGAGAACTGAACTGAGTTTTCCCCTGCAGGCTCCGGTCCAATGGGAGGAGAGGAACGTGATGGCCATCAAGGGACCCGGAGGGAAGTGGATGATCCCTGCAGACGCCAAAGAATCCATGGACCGCAGCAAGATCGGCCTGAAAGGTTCTAATGCCGCTAACACTGCCGCTAATAATGCTGCTAACGCTGCTGCTAATAATGCTGCTAACGCTGCTGCTAATAATGCTGCTAACACTGCTGCTAATAATGCTGCTAATAATGCTGCTAACGCTGCTGCTAATAATGCTGCTAACGCTGCTGCTAATAATGCTGCTAACGCTGCTGCTAATAATGCTGCTAACGCTGCTGCTAATAATGCTGCTAACGCTGCTGCTAATAATGCTGCTAATAATGCTGCTAACGCTGCTGCTAATAATGCTGCTAATAATGCTGCTAACGCTGCTGCTAATAATGCTGCTAACGCTGCTGCTAATAATGCTGCTAACGCTGCTGCTAATAATGCTGCTAACGCTGCTGCTAATAATGCTGCTAATAATGCTGCTAACGCTGCTGCTAATAATGCTGCTAACGCTGCTGCTAATAATGCTGCTAACGCTGCTGCTAATAATGCTGCTAACGCTGCTGCTAATAATGCTGCTAATAATGCTGCTAACGCTGCTGCTAATAATGCTGCTAACGCTGCTGCTAATAATGCTGCTAATAATGCTGCTAACGCTGCTGCTAATAATGCTGCTAATAATGCTGCTAACGCTGCTGCTAATAATGCTGCTAACGCTGCTGCTAATAATGCTGCTAATAATGCTGCTAATAATGCTGCTAACGCTGCTGCTAATAATGCTGCTAACGCTGCTGCTAATAATGCTGCTAACGCTGCTGCTAATAATGCTGCTAATAATGCTGCTAACGCTGCTGCTAATAATGCTGCTAACGCTGCTGCTAATAATGCTGCTAATAATGCTGCTAACGCTGCTGCTAATAATGCTGCTAACGCTGCTGCTAATAATGCTGCTAATAATGCTGCTAACGCTGCTAACGCTGCTGCTAATAATGCTGCTAACGCTGCCACTAATAATGCTGCTAATGATGCGCTAACGATGAGTGATGGCTTATGTATAAGTAACTTTAATCAGATTACTGATTACCTGGTTTGGAAAGTAACTAAGTTACATTAAAAGTAACTTTTTTAGTTACTTTCAGCAACTGATAACAACAACGCTCCACCACCTGTGAAAATTGCATTGATCTTAGTCAATATTTAATTGCAAGTTATTTTATATCAACAATGTGTCTCCACTTATATGGTTAAACTGAAGGGGAGATTGTTTAATGGTTACAACAGACCAAAAAGAAAAACTTTAGTAATTTGTACATGTTTTTGTGTGTTTTTATTGTCAGGAAAACTATAAATATGATTTTAGAGCCCCCTCCCCCTGCCCCCACCCTCCAGGTTCTGTGTTACGGCCCTGTGTCGGAGCGCAGCGCACAGAGCTCCTCCTGCTGCACAGATTTGTGACACTTATCTTAATATTAATTATTATAATGGCGTTTAGTTGCACAACTTTACAAACTTGCTCATTCGTGGCTGTTTTCACGTTTTTTACGCCGTTCATATTAGTCTCGATGTTTCCAGTTTTCTGGAGCGCAACGCGAAGCTCGACGTCATTCAGAGGTAAAATATTAACATTAACAAAGACAAGCGGGACGGATCATCTGGGAAATGATGGACAAGGAGCGTCTGACTAAAAGTAACTGGATCTCAGACTAATTCTGGGATTTATTATGAGTCTCTGCTTATTTCCAAGCCCAAATGAGTAACTTCATGTTCAGAAAGGAGCCCAAAAAAGCTCAGCCAGTGACTCATTAAATTTGCAAGCAACTTTAGAAATAAAACAAGCCCAAAGCTGCTTATAATAATCAGACTTGGCGACAGAAACTCAAAATAGTTCCTGTTTTTTCACCAACAAAATGCACATCTCCCTCCATTGTTTGTTTCTGTCGCATAGAAACGGCGATCACTCCCCAAGATGCACAGAGGAAATAAAATTAAATTACAAAAGAAAATAGTACCAGTGGTTTGGATAAGTACCTAAAGTCTGACTACTGGATTTGAAATAGCATCGTGTTAGATTACTCCTCACTGAAAAAAGTGGTGCGACTGCTAGCGCACTGCAGCTAATGCTGATTCTGCCGCCAACGATACGGCTGACGCTGCAGCGGACGCTAACGATTCCGCAAATGATGCTGCGGCGAAGTTGCTCCTGTTGCTCCTGTTGCTGTGTTGCTCCTGTTGCTGTGTTGCTCCTGTTGCTCCTGTTGCTGTGTTGCTCCTGTTGCTCCTGTTGCTGTGTTGCTCCTGTTGCTCCTGTTGCTGTGTTGCTCCTGTTGCTGTGTTGCTCCTGTTGCTCCTGTTGCTGTGTTGCTCCTGTTGCTGTATTGCTCCTGTTGCTCCTGTTGCTGTATTGCTCCTGTTGCTGTGTTGCTCCTGTTGCTGTGTTGCTCCTGTTGCTCCTGTTGCTGTATTGCTCCTGTTGCTGTGTTGCTCCTGTTGCTCCTGTTGCTGTATTGCTCACCAATCTGGCCTCTACTCGTCCAGGTCCTCTGAAGACCCCCATCGCCGCCGGTCATCCATCCATGAACCTGCTGCTCAGGAAGACCTTTGACCTCTACGCCAACGTGCGTCCCTGCGTCTCCATCGAGGGCTACAGAACGCCGTACACAGACGTGGACCTGGTCACCATCCGGGAGAACACGGAGGGCGAGTACAGCGGCATCGAACACGTGGTGAGTAGAAGGAGGAGTTCTCTTGTTCCTCCACCTCGGACCTTTGTGGTTTCATCTTGGATTTCTTTTCAACCTCTTGCCCGGTTCTGGTCAGGTTCTGTTTCCTTTTAGACCCATCTCTCTTTCTGATCCCAGCCCCCACATCCTGATTCTGCCACCACCATGCTTCACTGTAAGCAGGCTAATGTTCATGCTAGATAACCACAGGGAACTCTTCACCCTGAATGCTCTTGCAGAGACTCTGCTGCCCCCTGCTGGTGATAACTTGTAACAAGCCTGAATATAAGCTAAATACTTGTGGGAGCTACGTATTAGCAGAAGCTAATGCTAGAAGAAGGGAAGCCTTCAGTTCCTGCCGGTTCCTCCTCCAGTCCATCAGAAACCTGAGCATGTGGTTCTGGTCCGGTTGTTCCAGATCGTGGACGGCGTCGTTCAGAGCATCAAGCTGATCACGGAGGACGCCAGCAGACGCATTGCGGAGTACGCCTTTGAGTACGCCCGGAACAACCAGAGGAGCAGCGTGACGGCCGTCCACAAGGCCAACATCATGTGAGGCTGCCGTCCCGGTCGGCTTCTCTGCAGTTCTGGAGAACCGGGCCGGACTGATGCGGGTCTGCCGTCTCTCTGCAGGCGCATGTCGGACGGGCTGTTCCTCAGGAAGTGTCGGGAAGTGGCCGAGAACTTCAAGGACGTGAAGTTCACAGAGATGTACCTGGACACGGTGTGCCTCAATGTGAGTCCGAACGGATCCGGTTCTGACCCAGATCTGGGAAACGCCTCCCCTTTAACCTGTCCCGTGTTCTTCCAGATGGTTCAGGACCCGACCCAGTTCGATGTCCTGGTCATGCCCAACCTGTACGGAGACATCCTCAGGTAAGTCACACGCTGTCGGCCAATCAGAGGCCTTCAATCTGAGCGCTGACCTTAGGTGACCTTCTGACCTTGTGTGTTTCAGTGACCTGTGTGCTGGTTTGATTGGAGGACTGGGAGTCACTCCTAGCGGAAACATCGGCGCCAACGGAGTCGCCATCTTTGAGTCGGTGAGAGCCTCAGAATCATCCACTTCTGATGGCGGCCTGGTTCTGATGGCGGCCTGGTTCTGATGGCGGCCTGGTTCTGATGGCGGCCTGGTAGACTGTCCTAGTGGTTCCAGTGTCAATAACCCCGATCCACTGGGTCTGGGTTTAATAAGCAGATTTTAAAGATCTCACTTCATAGATAGATTATTATTATTACCGTATTTTCTGCGCTATAAGGCGCATAGAATAGATGCTACTGTCGAGGCTGAAGTTACGTTATGCATCCACTAGATGGAGCTGCACTAAAGGGAATGTCAACAAAACAGTCCGACTCCGGTTGGCGAGGAGAGCCTTCTGGGGCCGGGGCGGGGCTGGACGATGGTCACCCTTCTCCGTTCGCGCACAGCATGTTGGTGGAGAACGTGGCGCTAAATGACCTGCAGACGACCTGATTCTAGATCAGTGGTTCTTAACCTGGGTTCGGTCGAACTCCAGGGGTTCGGCGGAGCCTCTGCCGCGGAGGTAAAAACACACTTGTGTAAAGTGGTGATGACGCCCCGCTTTGCCATCACTTGCTGATCCTTGCTGCAAGTGATCTTGCAGCAAGGATCACTTGTCATGTGTTCAGTGCACATGACAAGTGATCTGAACATGAACTTGTCATGTTCAGAGCTGCGGAGGAGCACTGATTGAAGGAGTTCCACTCTCAGCATGGATTTGAACTTGTGTCTTTAATTACTTCTGTGTCGGGGGTGGGGGTGGAATAAGAAGGGTTCGGTAAATGCGCCTATGCAACTGGGGGTTTCAGTACCTCAATAAAGGTTAAGAACCACTGATCTAGACGGTCAGTAGGTAGATAGGTCAGTCAGACTTTATTAACAAACCAGCATTCTGACAACTATCCCAGCATGCACTGCGCGCTGCTTCTTCTACGGGTGAAAATGAAGTCGGCGGCTGCTTACCGTAGTTGCTGGACCTGTTGTGGCTCAATATTGGTCCATATATAAGGGGCACTGTCGGCTGTTTTAGGTGCGCCTTACAGTGCGGAAAATATGGTATTATTGTTATTACTATTACTTTAGTCACAGTTCTGGTTCCAGACACTCACTGATGCTGCTTGGATCCTGAAAGGAAGCGGGTCCAAGTGGAAAACCGTTTGGACCAACCAATTGTTGGTTGTGCAGGAAGGAGATTGGATCAGAACCAGGAGACGTGGCGCAGTCCTAACAGAACCCAGCAGAGGGCGTGATGCCTGCCGGGTTCTGTGTCTTCAGAATCAGAACCAGTCTGTGAGAGAGAGTGAACCGGACCTGTGTGTGTCCTGCAGGTGCACGGAACCGCCCCAGACATCGCGGGCCTGGATCTGGCCAACCCGACCGCCCTGCTGCTCAGCGCCGTCATGATGCTGCGCCACATGGGGCTGCACCAACACGCCGCCAAGATCCAGACGGCGTGCTTCGACACCATCAAGGAGAAGAAGGTGAGGCAGTTCTGATGGGTTCTGAGGCCGCTGGTCATAATGATTTGATCGATGTGGCACATGAGACTCTTTAAAGTTAATCAGTCGCTAAATGATTGGTGCTGTTGCCGTGGTAACGAGTGCTGCTGCTGTTCCAGGTGCTGACCAAGGACTTAGGAGGAAACTCCAAGTGCTCCGAGTTCACCACTGAAATCTGCCGTCGAGTCCAAGACCTGGACTGAAACCAGAGTGCGAAGGGCGGGGCTTCGTGGCCCCTCCTCCTCTCCGAGGGGGCGGGGCTCCGTGACCCCTCCTCCTCCTCTCCGAGGGGGCGGGGCTCCGTGACCCCTCCTCCTCCTCCTCTCCGAGGGGGCGGGGCTCCGTGACCCCTCCTCCTCCTCTCAGAGGGGGCGGGGCTCCGTGACCCCTCCTCCTCTCAGAGGGGGCGGGGCTCCGTGACCCCTCCTCCTCCTCTCAGAGGGGGCGGGGCTTTGTGACCCCTCCTCCTCTCAGAGGGGGCGGGGCTTTGTGACCCCTCCTCCTCCTCTCAGAGGGGGCGGGGCTCCGTGACCCCTCCTCCTCCTCACCGAGGGGGCGGGGCTTTGTGTCCAAAACATTCTCATCTAGGATGATGCACAAATGAAACCTGACCATGAATGAGATTCAACCAAATATCATCTGATTGATGACATCAGCTCGTCGCTGTTGCTTAGTAACTTTTTTAACGTTAGTTCTGCATCAGTGCAGCTCAAGTGTCTTATTTATTGTTTCTACTTCCTGTTCTGTTCACTTCCTGCCTGCAGAACCACAAATATAAAAGGTTCATGAAGAAGAAGAGTCTGGTGTGTTTAATGACCATCCTCTTCATCGCTTCCTCTTCCTCCCTGAACAGCCACTGACGGTTCTGATTGGCTGACTAGAGTCGGGTTAATTCCTTATTTGTAATTAAAGTAGGAAATTTAACACAAACTGATTATAAGTCAATAAATACTAATGAATGTTTCATTCAGTTACTTATTACCTATTTACACATTTAGAGTCTGTGCATCAAATCATTATATTTATTTCAACTGTTTTTATCTGAGTGAAAAACATGAATCATCTTCTGATCCATCTCTGTTCTAGAGGTTCTCAAATTTGGACACCCAAAATAAATAACTACATTCAGTCATTAATTAAATGTGTCATGAAGTAAAACTTAAAATGTAATAGACAAAATAATGAAAAGATAATTTTATCTGTCAAACTTGCCCATCAGAGTCGAGGGGCGGGGATAACCCTGATCTGTTGAACTGAGCTAAAAGTTTAGCCTGATTCTTTAAAAGTCCCAGCAGGATGCAGTCCAGATCACAGCTGCTCAAGTCCAGCCTGCAGCTCCTGACCCCAACAGGCATCAATCCCCTCAGAACAGGCCTGGTAGTGAGCTGCTCATCGGATTCAGGTGTTGGAGCAGGATGCAGGTTTTAGCTCTGGATGACTGGACCGGGTCCAACTGATCTACGTTCCATCTTCTGCTAACTGTAGAATCTGTTCAACAGTTGTCCACTCCATGTTTGCCATGATTTTCCAAACATCAGGCTGAACTAGCGGAGTGCCTTGGCATTAGCCCCGCCCACATCCCCGCAGCCTGTGACGCTGCGATGAGAGGCTGGAGGATTAGCAGCGGTGGCTAGCCACCGTCACCCAAGACAGCAGGATGCACAGCTGAAGTCTTCCACGTTCTCTTTATTTCACTTTGTCCATGTGAAGCCAGTATTCGGTTATTGTGTCACGTTTTTAACGTGCGTACAATTACACTTGACATACATTCACTGATATAACTGAATTTTAATGATGCTGTGACCAGTGGTGGAGAAAATACTCTAACAAAGTATTAAAATTAAAAGTACTGGCTGAATGTACCACCTAATCGCTAATACAATACCATTCAGTGTACCTATTTAATTTTAATACATCAGTAATGCACCATTTAATGAACAATGCCAACGATGAAGCATGTTTTTATTGGGTTTAGATTTAGCATCAGAATTTCAGGGGTACCTGCAGAGTTAAATGTAATTAGATGAAGTGAGAGAAATTATTAAACCTTTGAAATGTTTCATTTAACATAACATTCAAGTCCCTAAAAAAAGGACTTGAACAGACCTAACAAGTGTCGAGTGACTTGGAAAACATCCCGTCTCCTGTCCTATCAGCATGAAGTTCACTTTTTTGCCTGGTGGCATTTATTTTGAAATAAATCCACCAGGAAGGGTGTGAAAAGAAGGAGGTGGGGGAGGACATCCCACCGAGGAAGAGGAGTCGAACTTGGGACGACCGGACCACCTACCCCGAGACCTGCGGTACCTGACACAATAAAATGTGGAATATGATCAAAACTGCTTCTTAAATTGATCTGAGATCCACATAAACACCCAGATTTTAAACACTTAGAGCTGAAATAAATTTAACCAACATCATTATCAATTTAAACTCTTTGTTCTGCTTTTTTTCTGTGTCTGTGCCACAATCTGCCATGGTCTCCTGCCACCCTAACAAGATAACGCCCTGGGTGGTTGCCCATATCGTCCATGTCAGAAACCACAACTGCATTAAACAGAGCAATTAAGACACCTAATGGTAAACGACACTCAACTATGAGCACTGACCAAGGAGCAACAGGCGCTCGCTGTAACATCTGCTACCATGAGCTCTGCTGCTCTCCCGTTCTTGTGTTTTATTTATTCGAGTTACAAATGTGCTTTATTATTTCTAATTCATGTTCTATTGAGTATTTGTGAATTTGATCTCATTTAGTTATTTTTATTTGCTGTTTTGTTACAGCGTCCTGCGCTGCTGACGGTGAGACAAGGGACAGTTTGCTGCTGCGATATGTTTGTTTTCTGTAGTCGTTTATGGTCTCGGGCACATTTTGTTAATTACTGTTTGTTACTGTGTTGTGTAGCAGTTTTTAGCTATTCTGACCGTTATTGTGGATTTGTTGTGTAACCTGGTTGTATTTATCTTTTGTTATAATTACACAAAATGTCTTTTTTGGGGTTATTTGTATTGTTCCTTACCTGACTGAAACGCCTCTATGAAACTGTCATTGTTTTAACCTGTTACTTTAAAATTGGAAGCCCCTCCTTTTTATTTCTTCTTCTGTGGTATTGTCATTAAATTATTTGCACCCCTTAGACCCTCCCCTTTTGTCATGTTGTCCTGCAGGAGAGGTGTGTGCAGTTTATTTTTCATAAATATATTCAGTTTATTTTTAAATCTATTAACTTAATTTTTGTTATGTACTTTTGTTTTGTGTAGGACTTGGAGTGGGCGGCCTTTAACACGGTTGTTTTCTGTTTGCTCTCGTCAGAATAAATCGAGAAACCATCCAGTTTTGAAGACAAACTGGCACAGCCTGATCAATCAATAAAACCAGCACAACGCGGAAAGGATCCAGTTACAATTGGACAGTTTTATTGACAGTTTTCTTTAAGCGCAAACATGTCCCCCAGTCTGGCTGAATGATTTCCACGACCCGTTACATTCGCTGATTAAATAAATATCAATGTATTTAAATAGAATAATAGTTACTGCAAAGTAGCAGAGCATTACAAGAACAAAGAACGGCTCTCAGTGAGGCTCCAGTCCTGTCATTAATAGTAAAGAGCCGTTCAGAAGAATTGGATCGTTTGTGAATGTCACACCACTGTATTGCAGACTTTGGTCACAGTGTTGTCCCATATATGCAACAGGTCAGTCAACACTTCCGCACAATAATTCAGGGCAGCGAGCAACAACATGTTTTCATAGCAAATGCAATTTGTCCCTGTACAGTTAGCTTTGCTAATATCACTTCCAAAGACCTTACCTTTCTTTGAGCTTCTTTTCTAAGTGACAATAAAAGCTAGATGTAGTTCCCACCGTCTGTCACCATATCTGATGATTTATTTAACGAATTATGTTACTGATGATTAGACAGACATCTTCTCTGTCAGACATCTTCGCTCAGATGATGTCTGACATCATCTGAGCGAATATCTTGGAGCTCCGTATGTGAGTGAAAGGGAGAGGCGATGGGTAACAACAGATACACATAATTAGTAAGTCACATTATTGCTTGGATTTCACAGCACCACGTTAAATCCCTGAACTTTACATTTTAATGAACAAATCAAAAAAGCGCAATGCAACCTGGATGTAATGAGTAACGCAACAGCTTTATAGAAATGTAGTGAAGTAAAAAGTATAGATACTTACTGTAAAATATAGTGAAGTAAAAGAAGAAAGTATCCACAATTAAATGTACTTAAGTACAGATACATGAAAATTTTACTTAAGTACAGTAATGAAGTACTTGTACTTTTTTTTTTACCATACTGTACTGTAATTGTTTTTTACAGTACTGTAAAGAACAATTTTCTTCATGGTTTCATTAATGATTGAATTAATGTTTGAATTTATTCATTAAATTTTGTCCCGTTTGACCCTCCATACTAAAAACCTAGCTGGCAAAGTCTTTCAGTCCGTCCGCTAGGGGGCGGTGCAGCGCATCTTAATTAGCTGTTACAGCAGAAGAAGCAGGAACAGGAAGTGGTTGTCACCTCCGGCTTGAAAGCAAAGCTGAGGTTCGGACTCGGACGGATCCAGCGGTTTCGGCTACAGCAACATGGACGTGGAGGATGAGAGCATCCTGGTGTCCGTCTTCAAGGACAGCTTCCCGGACAGCTGGAGGGACAACCCGGACTTCTCGGCCTACCTGTCCGAGCTCAGCGCCTGTGGCCTGGAGAAGCTGAGCCGGGAGCCGGAGCGGCTGGCCGAAGAGCGGAACCAGATCCTGCAGCAGACCCGGGAGCTGGCCTTCTCCAACTACCAGACCTTCATCCGAACCGCGGACTGCACCGAGCACATCTACCGGGATTTCGGCCGGGTGGAGGGCAGCGTGTCCCGGCTGCTGGACAAGCTTCCCCGGTTCGGAGAGAGGTGCAGGTCGGTATCGGTCCGGGTGGAGGCCGATCCACTGTTTGTTGCTTTAGACCCAGTCTTGGTTCTGTAGAACCTTTAATCTGTGAAAACGCTAAATATGTTGACCAGGTTTACTGCGGTCCAGTTACAGAGACGGAACCACTCAATATCCTCCTTTCTAAAACACGTTTTGACTTTTAGCTGTAAATGTAGCGGTGATGCCGATCAGATCCACCAGGCAGCGCAGGAATAGACCAGACTGTAATTTGTAAAGTTTGAGAATTCAGAATGACCTGGATCTGAAACATCCAGATCGTCCGAGGGGCAGCAGCGCTTCCGGAGTAGGAACCTTCCAGACTGACCAGTGTTTCCTCAGGACCTTCATGACGGAAGCGGAGGAGATCGCCGTCAGCCGGCGGATGAACAGCCTGACTCTGAACCGGCACACGGAGATCCTGGAGATCCTGGAGATCCCGCAGCTGATGGACACCTGCGTCCGCAACGGCTACTATGAGGAGGCGCTGGAGCTGGCTGCCTACGTCCGCCGGCTGGAGAGGAAGCACGCCGCACTACCTGTGATCCAGGTGAGAATGGGCTGTGGACGGCAGGCCTGCTGGGCCTCCATCACTGATGGACGCGTGTCCTCCAGCAGGTTTGATGTTGCGGTGTCTCCCGCAGGACATCGTGCGGGACGTGCGGCAGGCGGCGCAGCTGATGCTGAACCAGCTGCTGCAGCAGCTGCGCTCCAACGCACAGCTCCCCGTGTGCCTGCGTGTGATTGGCTACCTGCGGCGGATGGACGTGTTCACGGAGGCGGAGCTCCGAGTGAAGTTCCTGCAGGCGCGCGGCGGCTGGCTGAGCTCCGTGCTGGACGCCGTCCCCGATGACGATCCTTATATTCACATCACCAAGACGGTGGAGGCGTGCCGGGTCCACCTGTTCGACATCATCACGCAGTACCGCGCCATCTTCTCTGACGACGACCCACTGGCGGCCCCCGTGGGGCCCCCGGGCGCCCAGGGCGAGGCAGCCATCTTCCACGGCTGGGTGGCGCAGAGGGTGGCGGAGTTCCTGATGACGCTGGAGAAGGACCTGCGGCGCGGGGTGGGGCCCCGGCTGGACTCGCTGCTGGGCCAGTGCATGTACTTCGGCCTGTCGTTCAGCAGGGTGGGGGCCGACTTCCGGGGCCAGCTGGCGCCGCTCTTCCAGCAGGTGGCGTTGGAGGCCTTCCAGGCAGCGCTGCAGGAAGCGGCGGGCCGCTTCCAGGAGGACATGAACCGCTACACGCTGGTGGCCCTGCCAGTGGCGCTGGGGGGCGCCCTGGCCCCTGCGGCCCCCGGCATACAGCCTGGTACCCTGCAGCCCCCCACCACCCTGCTGGACTTCCCGCCGCTGGCCTGCTTCCTCAACCACATCCTGAGCGCCTTCAATGACCTGCGGCTCTGCTGCCCCCTGGGGGCGGCCCAAGACGTCAGCCGCAGCCTGGAGGATGTCCTGAGGACGGTGAGTGTGAAGGTGGCTTATTGTGTGCCCCCTTCACAGA
Organism: Poecilia mexicana; assembly: GCF_051168715.1. Lineage (NCBI taxonomy): Eukaryota > Metazoa > Chordata > Actinopteri > Cyprinodontiformes > Poeciliidae > Poecilia > Poecilia mexicana. Next base: position 19,777,430 of record NW_028263392.1, read on the forward strand.
ATAAGCTACGCCCCTTCCAAAATCAGAATTAGATAAAATGATTAATGGTTTCTCACTGGATAATCAAAGTTCTTTCATCTTTTTGGATGCCATATTTTCACATCAACTTAAAAAGCCATTTATTTATTTCTATTTTTACTGCCAGTTTTGGCAGGATGGGTGCTCCATACATTTTGTCACTTTTTGATTTTCCTCTGCTGCTCAATGAAACTTGGTTTCTGCGCCGTCCCAGTCTGCATTTTGATTAGTTTAAAGATAAAAGCATTCAATTAGCCACTGTCTGTTCGCTTTGGTTCTGTTGGGTCCTGGTTCTGACCCATCTCCCCCTGCAGGTGACGCGTATCATTGTGGCATTCCACCGGGCCGAGCAGTCGGCCTTCAGCAGCAGAGAGGAGGATTTGTTTGTCCAGTTCTGCTCGTCGTTCGCCGATGACCTTTTGCCCTTCCTTACCCGCTGTCTGCAGGTTCTGTTCCCTCCGGCCCAGTTGGCGCTGGTTCTGGGTGAGCGAGTGGCCCGCAGCATCACTGTTTGCAGTGAGAACCTGGAGGAAGTGTTGTGGGTTCTGATCCAGGTGTCTCCCTCTCTCTCCAGGTGTTCCTGCGTCTCAGCTGCACAGGTACGGCGGTCTGGGCCGCATCGACGTCTCTGCCATCCTGCAGCCTCTGGACTTCATTCTCCCTCAGAAGGAACCAGAACCAGAACTGCTGCTGCCAGAGGCCAACATCCTGGCAGAGCAGGGCTCGCTCACGCAGCCGGAACCAGAACCGGAACCTTCTCAGCCGGGCCGCACAGAGACCACAGCAGAACTGGGGACTGATGCAGAGTGACGGGCCAGAACCAGAACCTCAGCAGGGTTCTGATGGACTTGCAGAATCATTGTGGGTGATGGGATCTTGAAGACGTGCAGCTGTACCAAACCGTCAGAACCGAACTTTCTGGGTCAGCAGTTTTCTTCTGTTCATTAAAACATCAGTTTTAATCTTGTTGTGTTTTACAAACACTGCCACCTGGTGGCCAAACAGCAGAACTACACAGAAGCTTCAAACTAGATTTAATAGTAATAATAATAAAAATAACAAAGCATTTATTTAGCCAGGGAGGTTCTGATCCAAGAACTGAAACGGGTTCTAGAAAAGTCCGACAAGTGAACCCAGATGTTCAAGTTTAGTTCAGAGTTTTGAAAATATGAGCAGAACGCAAAGTGAAAAATTAATTTCATGATCTGAAACCAAAGTCCAGAACCGAGCGGACCTGGTTCCATCACTTCTTCTTGAGGAACTTCCTGCGGGCGGCGTTGGGGTTGGCCCGCCTGCGGCCGGCGCCGCTCTGCCCGTCACGGATCTGCAGGTTGGCGGCGCGGCTGTAGACGTCATTCTGGCAGAACGGCGACGCTCCGGCCACGTAGTCTGGGTCGAACACGTCCGTCTTCTGCCGGGCCTTCCTGGAGAGACGCTGCTGCGGGAAGCGCTGGTCCTCCACCAGGTGGGGGTTGGCGGCGTGCTTCCCGCCGCGAGGCAGCGGCAGCGAGTGCTGCGGACAGGACGCACAATCAGGGTTAGCAGGCTGCTTCCTGTCTGAGGAAAGTTCTACCAGAACCAGCTGTGGAACCACATCTGGACCTCCTGAAGGAACAACACTCCCACAGGAAGTGTCCAATGTTCCCAATCAGCTGGCTCAGTCTTCCAGACCTCAGAACCAGAACCACTGGTTTGAATCAGCTGGCAGAACTGTGGGTACTGGTCTAGATGGCTCTGTGGTTCTGGTCCAACTAGTTTAACAGCTTCAACTGCACTCCTAATTTAACCTTTAGCCCTTCCATCCAGCAGGAACGTTGCCTGGCAGCCTTAGGGCCCAAGCCGGTTCTGAGAACAGCAGAACCAGCAGGTGGAGTTTGACCCACCTGGAGGTTCTACAGGGGTTAAAGGTCAAAGCGTCTCACCCTGGTTCCTCGGGGGTTCATGACCTTGGGGTTCTTGGAGAAGTGCATCTGGATGCTGCCGTCGTCGCCAACGGTAACCGCCAGCTTCTTCAGGGTCTGGTTGCCGCAGTGAGGGCAGAATGCTTTGCTCATGTTGCTGGTCGTTCTGGAACCAAACCGGAAACCGAACCGGGTCAGGCGGGCACACACCCGGCCCGCAGGCGGTTCTGCAACGACTTACCTGAAGCAGGCGTGGCACCGCAGGATGTAGCTGCGGGCGCGGCGGATCACCAGGCCGCCGACGGACAGAACATGGAGGCCCATCTGGATCAGAACGTTCTGGAGACAGAGATGGGTCAGAGGGCGGACCGAGCAGAACCAACCGAGCAGAACCGACAGAAACTCACCTGCATGGCGAAGTCGGTGGTCAGGCACCCCACTCTGACATCAGCCGGCTCCGTCCAATCAGACGACTCCATCTTCACCTGCCTGATGTTGCTGGGAGTGATCCAGCCATCATCATCCTCATCGTCTGATTGGTTGTCTGCCAGCCCAGGCCCCGCCCCCCTCTCCTCCACCTGGGATGAGGCTCCGCCCACATCCTGTAAACTAACAGGTCAGTGGCTGCTTCCCAGAGGAATCGGGCCCAGCAGAACCGGGTTGCTGATGAAGACTCACCAGGAGGTCCAGCAGGTCCTGGTCCACGCTGGGAACCGGGTCTCTCCAGAACCGGAAGCTGCTGAAGTCTTCGTCTGTCTCTGAGGACGCCGGGATGTCTGGCTGTTGGACCGGCCCGGTCGGACCCTGACGGAACAGAACCAGAACCAGTTAGCACCATAGATACAGCGGATCTGTCTGCAAAACCGCCACCAACCAGCAGGTCCAGCATTTCTCCCTGGAGGCCCGGCAGCGGCTGCCTCCAGAACTGGAAGCTGTTGAACTGGTCCAGGTCCGTCCGAGTGGATGGTTCCGACTGAGTGTGTCCGGCATTCGAAACGTCCACGGTTCTCTGAAGAGACAGAAGTAAAACTCAGATTTCCAGAACCAGGACCAGAACCAGAACCGGCCTTGGTCCGTACCCTGGAGGGAAGGTGGAAGCCTGCGATGTGGACCGGAGCCTCTGGGTGGCGCTGTGTGCTCTGGATGGTCACCTTGAACAGAAGAACGGGTCAGAGATCTGGACGGGTTTTACCAGTTCTAAGGGGAACTGGGCCGGTACCTTCAGGTCTGGTTCCGCCTTGAGGTTCTGCGACCCGACGTGCTCCAGCTGCAGCTGGTAGGTCAGAGCCAGAACCTTGATGTCAGTGGCGGACAGGCTGGGGTAGTCGCCCGTCTTCTTGGAGAACTCCGTTACTGAAACCGGGTCAGAACTTTACCAGAGGTTACAGATCAGAACTCTGAAACTTTACCAGAACTTCACTCTGGTTCTATTAAGACCTTTTTGCACTACAGGGTCCGGCACGGAATGGAACGGGTTCACAGTAGGGCCGACCGTGTTTGCATTAGAACTCCCGACCCAGTTCCACCCGGTTCCTTGGAACCACAAGAGCTGTGGTTCCAATCGGGCCAAGCGGGGCTGCTTAGAATCAGCCGTTGGTCGGGTCCAGCTGGCTCTCGCTAAACTGTTCGTACTGTAAGAGTGCTCTTTTTAATAGTTTTATTTTTAATTTGCGATGAATTCCTCCATATCCTGCTGTTACCTGGTCCCATGATGAGGTCATTTTGTCCTCCGTTTACTCGCCGATGAACAGAACCAACTGGATCGGTCAGCGAGGAAAGAGAAAATTATCCGCCGCATCTCTGAGGAAAAGGCCGCTGCATGGAAACCGTTTAGTTTCAAACGTGATGACCGTGAGAAAACGGCCAGCATGACAGGTTCTGCTTTATATGAGAGGCCGCATAGGCCACAACCTACAAACCCTCTTACACGTACTATCAAACTCTCTGACAGAGTTTGATTGCAACGGAAGTTATCTTAATATTTCAGTTTCTGATTGGACCCCTGGCAGGCTTTTCAAAATAAAAGCGGACCTCCGGTTTATGTTTGATTCATGTTTCTCTCCTGCGGCTTTAAAAATGTCAAACTTTGTGTTAATTGATTTGCTAAATGTTAGAGCCATAAATAGGAAATATTTAAGTTATTTGTAAGATGGTTTGTTTGTATTTTATAAAATTTAGTTAGGACGATTGATATTTGTTTAGGCATTTTTATTGTGCAATTTAGTTTTATTTTGAAAGGTCCAGGGAATGAAACAGATATTGGATCTGTTGCCATAACACTAAAGGAAATCATGTATCTGAAAATAAATTAAAACATATTATGTGGGTAAAACATTCTGTAAACCACATATGTGCTGCCTCAATCAAAACTGCTGACATTTGACATTTAACAAATCTTTCAGATTACATAAACAATACCTTACCAGGAACTTCTCTGACTTCAGGATGACACAGGGACACCTATAAGACCAATTTTAACTGAGGTTGCACATATGTGCTTTACAGGATTTTTTGCCCACACAATATTTTTTTTCAGATACATAATGTTTTTTCCTGCATTCTTTTGGGAGCTTGTTGGTTCCTAATTACATATCAATCATAAAATCGGACCCTAACCTCCCAGAACCGGATTTGGGTTTGTTGCCTCAGGGCAGCATTGAGCTACAAGGGGTCTAAAACGGCAAGTTTTCTACAGTGATTATGAGAAATGAAATACAAATCAAACAAAAACTATATTCATAAAAAAAACCTTTTTTGACAAAAATAAATGAGACATGGTTCCAACTCACCAAATATAAAATAAACAACTAACTTTCATTAATGAATGGTGCAGTTGTGCAAATTACTAAAACGAGCATTTGTGTGTTTGGCAGAGTTAGAATCACTAAGGATGTTGAAATCAGTCTTTTTCCCCATTATATGTTAAACATCAGGAAGGAATTGCTTGCTGATGTGAAAAAAAGTGTGTATCACATTTTTGGCACTTGATTATTGGCGTACCTGGGAATCACCATCTGGTTATCTGATTATCTATGGGTTGTAGTGACCAGATTCATATCAGTGACAGGACTTAGGGCTGCAGGTTCTTTTTATAAGAGTTTGTAGATCTGATTTTTTGGTAGAATTTGAGCCAAGCAAAGGACAACATTTCCACCATCTCCCATATCTGGTAGATTTGGCCCTGTGTAGATTCTCAAGTTGTAAGGAACACCATCTGCACCAGCCATATGAAGTTCCCTGCAGACCCATATATTTGGGTTCAGCAGGTATTGCTTCAGTCTTTGCCTGCCTTGGAATGGGGCCATTTGTTCATTGATGACCAGCTCTTCACCCTTTGGGACTGAAGTCAGTTTTGAGGATAAACAAACAATGAAATAATGGTTTTACAATGGATCCTCATGTTTTCATTGGGAATGACCCCAGCTTATGAACCATGCACCTTTTGTCCATGAAATGATCTGGCATCCATCTCCTGTTGCTGTTAGTCAATAATAAAGTTAAAAAAAATGGCTTTGATAATTATTTTGTAATCAATTGTATATCATCGCATTAGAATAATGTTGTCTGAGCAAAAGGGCCCTAAATGCACAATGTTGCCCTGAGGCAACAAACAAAAAAACACAGTTTTAGCATATAAATTATAAAAAAACAAATTGTCTTGAAATGATCTATAATGCTTCTTTACATAATCACAGATATTAAAATATTTTAGTTAGAGTGACCCAAATTTAAACATGAAGAAAACTGATGCATAACTTACAAGTAGGAGGCAAGGTGTAGCATGCACCTCCGCTTCATAAAAAGGACTGCTGCTCTTCTAAGTAAAAGGTCACATGAACCTCAATACCTCTTTTATTTGGACAAAAATATGTCTGGAGGTATTTTAAATCATCAAACCCCCAAAAATAAAATAAAGGAGCAACGTGAGCTACAGAAATGTGGTTTGTTGCCTCAGGGCAACGCCATGCCATAGAGGGGTTTAATTTGCAAAACGACATTATGTATCTGAAAAAAAATATTGTGTGGGCAAAAAATCCTGTAAAGCACATATGTGCAACCTCAGTTAAAATTGGTCTTATAGGTGTCCCTGTGTCATCCTGAAGTCAGAGAAGTTCCTGGTAAGGTATTGTTGATGTAATCTGAAAGATTTGTTAAATGTCAAATGTCAGCAGTTTTGATTGAGGTAGCACATATGTGGTTTACAGAATGTTTTGCCAACATAAAATGTTTTAATTTATTTTCAGATACATGATTTCCTTTAGTGTTATGGCAACAGATCCAATATCTGTTTCATTCCCTAGACCTTTCAAAATAAAACTAAATTGCACAATAAAAATGCCTAAACAAATATCAATCGTCCTAACTAAATTTTATAAAATACAAACAAACCATCTTACAAATAACTTAAATATTTCCTATTTATGGCTCTAACATTTAGCAAATCAATTAACACAAAGTTTGACATTTTTAAAGCCGCAGGAGAGAAACATGAATCAAACATAAACCGGAGGTCCGCTTTTATTTTGAAAAGCCTGCCAGGGGTCCAATCAGAAACTGAAATATTAAGATAACTTCCGTTGCAATCAAACTCTGTCAGAGAGTTTGATAGTACGTGTAAGAGGGTTTGTAGGTTTTGGCCTATGCGGCCTCTCATAGCTTTAGATAACAGGGTTTCCACTGGTATTTAGAAAAAACTCTCCATGACCCACAAACAGGTTGAGAAAGAAAAATATATGACCGACGGACCGAACCCCACCAAGTTGGACTGTCCATCTTAGTCTCAACTCCAATGAGGCTCTGCGTGAATTATGGAGCTTCCGCTGCAAACCAGAACCGCCATTTGTTTGAACGTTAGCAACTGGCTAACTGGCTTTTGTAAGAAGTTTCAGGACCTTATTCCTGGGGGCCTGACTGGGGAAACGATTATGGGTGTTACTTCCGGCAGCTAGCGGAAGTAGCATTATTTCATTGTAATTTGTAGGTTTATTTTGCTAATCTATGTTCATGATAGAAGTTACATCTCTCTTCTCGGTTATAATACAATGTTTAGTTAAACTTGTTCACGGACACACCGTCTGCTGTCAGAGAGCTGCTCAGTGCAGAGGATCGTAATTATGAGTTTAATCAGAGGAGCGACAGGAACAAGATCGGTAGGTTTTGTACCGGAATGAATTAGCATCGCTGCTAGCAGCTCGTTTCTCTGACAGGAATAAAGAAAAGCAGAGAAGATCTGAGATCTGTCATAGATCTGAGTTGTTCCGACAGTATAAAACACCAGAACTACACAATATCAGCTCGGTGTGACGTGAATCTTATTTTTCGTTTGAATTTAAAAAATAATAAAGTTCATGATCTGAGTCTTTATCATTATGATTGGGCCTGGAAATTTTATTTATTAGACAAAATAAAATATCTGGATTTATTTAATCCATCAGAACCAGAACCTCGAGGTTCTCCCTGAGTGTCGCTACAAATCAGCAGAGAAATAACCGCAGCTGCTGCGCTCCAGATCTTGCGCATCACTGAATCTCCCCACTGGACTAGAACCGAACCGAACCGAACCACTGTTACTCCTCTGAAATCACCAGCACAGAAGAAGGTGATGTATGAACGCAGCAACCCGGAGCCTTCTGCTACAGATGAGATCATATCCAGTCTGTCTGCGCTGATAAACGCCCGTTCTGACAACCTGGAGAGCATGGTGGAGGAGAACACGCTGAAGACTGAGGGTCTCAAAAAGACTTGACTTTATATGCGCTGAAGTGAGTGATGTGAATGACCTGCAGAAAAAAGTAACAAGAGAAGAAGGTCGGGTGGACAACTGCCAGCAGAGGCTTGCCGAGTTGGAAAGATATTCTAGGAGGTGGAATCTCAAACTACAAGGAGCTGAAGAAACAGAGAAAGAAGACATACGAAGAAAAGTGATGGAAATCTGCCAGTCAGTTCTACCAGAACACAAACACAAGCCGCCTGATGCCGTCCGGACCGACTTGGAGCCAAACCTCGAGGGATCATCATACGTCTTTGCATGTTTTTATCTAATTATCACCCCTGGTTGGTTGTTTGCTTGGCTGTTGTGCTGTATACTTCATTATGTTGTTTTGATGTATACTAATTTCATTTAAATAAAGTCCTTTGAAAAAAAATATGTGGGAACACCAGGTAGCTCAGCTTAAATGTGACAATATTGTTTAACCGCTACCTGCAGTAGGTTGAATATAGTGACTTAAAGAAATGGCCACAAATGACCCGCACTAGCATATTCAGCTACTTCATTGGCTCAGAGGCTTCAAATGCAGATGCGGGTTTTCTTCCGTTGTTTTTTGTCCACACAATGAGACGAGCACACATAAAGCACTTTGGGTTGTCTTTTCAAGATTAGATTTTTTTTTTTGCCAAATTTCTTTTTGTAGCAGGGGCATATTGTCTCCCCTGAATGTGCTGCTGCGCCCTCTTCCTCTTGGCCATATATGGAAGATGCTGTGACAGAGCGCAGCTGGCTTGTTAGGGAGACAGGTAATCAGCATTTACATTTAAAAGCAGGTAGATCACTGAGATGATCAGATGCAGGCTGAGAACTTGTGCACAGGTATGTTTAACATCAATCGTGGAGTGAGTTTAGAATTTGTCAGATTCTGCCACTGATTGTTGTAGGAAACGCACTTAGAGAGTGACGTCAAGAGCAACATTTGCTGGTTTCACTTTAGAGAAGGTCTTTCTTATGATTTATCTGGCTGGTTAATGTTCTTGTCTAACTTGATTTCTTTTGTGTATAGGTTGGCCTGCTACTGTTTCAGTTCTTTTGTTTTGATTTCAATTTTTCTTTTGTTTCAGTTATTTTTAGATGTTTATTGTTGATTAAAAATAATTTTTCTTTTATGGGGGTTTGTTTTGAGAAAGGGACTTTCTATGTAGCCCGCTGACTTGTTTTAAACTGGGACCTATGCTGTCCCTGGGTCCTAGGCTGTTTTATTTATATTGAGGAGACCAGTGGAAGGGGAGTTTCTTTTTTTTTCTTTTCCTTTGTATTCACTAGGGATTTTTGTGTGAGTGTGCTTTTGTTGGGGAACACTTAGGTGTATTTAGTTGTATTTTCGTTTTCTTATTATTCCTCCCCCAAACAGTCAAATTTTTATCTAGTTTTAATTATTTTTCAGCTTTAAGGATCCCAGGGCCAGCATAGACTTCCGCCTTCAGTGTGGTCATTTGGTATAATAAAATAATTGACTAATTGCACATGAAACATTTGTGAATTCAATAAACTGTTTGTAATCTGCAGCAGTGCCTCTGTCCATTTTTACAAACTTATCTGAGTGATCTGGTAAAAAGAGGATCTAAAGCTGTACCCAAGGTCACATTTTGTATCCTATCACTTATCACATAAAAGCTGCCTTTTTGTTTCGGGAGAACATTCACAACACACTTATTGCAGCCACAAACTAAACTTGGTCTGATTATTAGAGAACAGCCACGAACAGAACAACAGTTGCTCTGTATTGCAGGTTAATGTGCAGTTAGGTTCGGTTCTGGTCCAGTGGGGAGATTCTTCATATTGCGGTCTGAAGCGCAGCAGCTGCGGTCATTTCCCCGAAAGAGAGACGAGCTGCTCACAATTACGATCCTCTGTACTGAGCAGCTCTCTGCTAGCATTTAAGTCTACTATTTTTACTTCATATTGTTCAAACACTGAAAAAAGAGATGTAATGTCTATCATGAATATAGATTAGCAAAAACCATACAAATTACTGTGAAATACTGCTACTTCCGGTGGTGACCGGAAGTAAGACCCATAATCGTTTCCACAGTGTGCCTCCCAGGAATAAGGTGGATAGCGAGCATGTAAAAGCGTAGTACAGGAAACATAAATGACAAAAATTTGAAAATTAATTCCCGGGTCCACCACGTTTACAGTTCTGGTACTTAGTCGGGTTTTAAGGTCCGGTGTTCTGTCAGAGCAGCAGATGCTGTCAGTCACACGTTTAGCATGAACTCACGGCTATATCTGTCAGACACTTATACGCTGCCATTACCATATGATTTTATTTAATCAGCAACACAGAATCATGACGTAGCTCGTCATATGTTTTTCTATGAACAGCTGTATGGCAGTTAAGTAGATTAATGAGTTTTACACGGCGTGTGTTGTAGTTGACCTGCTTTAAATACACTTTGAAACCACGACAACGCATGTATATCTATCTAGTTATTGAAAACAATTTAATGAATTATTTTCGTCACAACTTGTTGAGTATACTAAACTGACAACTCCTCTGACGGCCGGACTTCTTAATGCGCATGCGCAAGCATGTGTTCTCACTGCATGTATGCTTTTATGACAGCGTATGATGATCTGATAGAACACCCGGTTCGGACGTGTTTTGGGTCGGGTAGCAGTTCGGGTACGTACCGGTTCTAATGTGCTCCGGGTTCGGCTCTCTGAAGGTCAGCTGGTACGGCAGGACGGCCAGACTCCTCCGGGTGGTTCTGTCTCGGATCTCGTCCAGAACCTCCCGCAGGGTGTAGATGTTTTGGCCGAACTCCTGCAGCGGAAACCAGCAATTCATCAGGTCTGACGTCACAGTTAAAGCCACTCATGTTGCCGTGGTAACACGGCCTGATCTCAGAGCACCTGGTACCAGAACCCGTCCCAGCTCTGTTCTGGTACCGCTGTGGTAGATCCGAACACCGTAAAGCTCTTGGTCCGGGGCCAGAACCAGTTTCGAGCTCAGCGGGTCGAGGCCAGATTCGGTCCGCTCAGCAGCGTCTGCTCCCCTGCCGGAGCTCCACCACCAGCGGCCCACCTAGCACCGGCACATTGACCACCTGTCCTCCCTGATGGACTCACCTGCAGCGGGGCTTGCTTTAAAAACGCTCCAGCGTCCGCGACAACATGCTCCACCAGGGTCGGCGCCATCTTGGCTTGGGGTCCAGCAGCTGCAGCGGCCAATCAGAGGCGAGAAAACAGCCATCTGATGCCTGAGTGCTTTAAATACATCAGGAGTGTCGGAATTTTGACTACTTTGTTACTTTTTACCTTGTCGAGCTGATCTGAAAGGTGTTCAGGTGGAAAATATAGGAAATGTATGTTCCTTTAAAGCAGATGTATTCACTGTTCGGTCCTGAACGAACTATTCTGTCGAAATTTCATTTACTTTTAAAACTAGATAAACCTGTAAATAATTATATAAAAAAACAATTATGTAATTAAATGATTAAAACTCGAAGTTAAAACCATAAGTAGTTAATAGCAGGATGTTCCAGTAATCCTTTCATAATTCCCTTGCAGTGGTGAAGGGTTAACAACGGGCTGGATGGTTTTAATAATTTGTCATCAAGATCTACAGAAACCTGCTGTGACACAGTTACTTAATGATCTGAAGTGGAGGAACCCACCGCCATTGAACAAATCACCCCAGCTCCTGAAGGTCACGTGGCGTTGTGTTGACAGTGAGACGGGAAGAAAAGATGGCGGCGCGGTGGAGTAGCGAGACTGTGGTGGTGGAGTTTCGGGACGCTCAGGTGTGTGATTGTTTGAGCTGACACAGATGTTTCTGATAGGAAACTCGAGTGAGATCGGAGCTGCAGAGAACAGTTAACCTGCAGAACTGAACGCAAACCCGGATTAGTCGGGTTCGGTAACAGACCGAACCAAGCCGCAGTATCTGCACTTGTTGATCTGAATGGTTCCGATCACGTGGTTTCCTAGGGAGGAGCTCATTGACAACTTTCAGTCAACGTTGACTCACGTGACAACAGATGGCCGTCTCCCTAGCGTCATCTGTGTGGTAACCATGGTGTGCAGGCTCATTAGTTTGAATAAAACCAGATTTGACCACAAGTTGCAGCTGTAGGCAAGAGGACATAGCTGCCAGCGGGGCGGCCATGTTGGATAGCAGGTCGGGGCTGGTGGGAAGCTGACCTCTAACCTAGGGCTGGGGGATATAAGGAAAATCTAATATCCTGATACATTTTTGCTATATCACAATACACGATATATATCACAATATTCTTACATGAGCTCCAATGCTTTTTTTTAAACTAGACCCCTTGTAGACTTAAATGTAAGCTCATATAAAAAGGAGTGCAGTGTTGTGCTATGAACTGTCTACACTATGACTAGATAACAAGGTGAGAAATAAGTTTTAATAAGTAGGTAAGTTATCCTTGACTTTGACAAACTTGACAAATAGATGCGCTGTGGAAAAAGGTGTGGTTTCAACTTAAAAATAAAAAAGGCGACCTGCACACAAACTGACAGATCATCAGTAAAGCAGGTGGCCAGGAGCGCTGCCAGGAATCTTGGGCCCCCTGACAAAAAAATTGTTTGGGCCCCCCCGTGTGCAGCTGCTGTTAAAAATTTTTTAGGCTATCTGACCCATAAAAAGCGTCACAATTTTAAAGACCTGCATCTGTTTTGCTTTCTTTGGTTCAATGCTGATAATTAGCACAATATTTACTGCTCATGAATTTAACATCCAACAGTCCACATCCAGTATGCAAGTAGGTTGCTTACTTTTTTTCTATTAGTTTTAGATATTGAAATGTCTAATGTGCTAATGGTGAAGAAACAACTAATCATTACAAGAAACTGTTTATCTGCCGTCATTGGTAAATATGGTAATAGGGAAAATATGGACGTGTGTTTTTTGATCTGGGAGTGGGAACATTACATTTTTACTGCTTAAAACAATCTTTGAAAATACAATATGATTAATTTTGTAATTGACAGGGGGTCCCGATTTTTTTATTTTTATTTCTATGAACAAAAAATAAATAATTAAATTGTGGAGGGCCCCCTGCTGGTCAGGGCCCTTAGAATTTGCCCCCTATACTGGCCCCTGAGCATGGCTAATAGCAGCGGTGGCTGATCTACCACAGTGATCATTTATTAATAATCGCAAAATACACACAACATAAAACTGTAACGAACTGAATGTTCTGTACGTTGTCAGTTGCTATGGCAACGAGTCTACGTGTATCGTAAAGCTGACGGAGAGCGAGAAAAAGAAGAATGAGTAGTTTTAAGTTATTTTTCTCATTGCATAGCACTAAATGGATCCTACCTACTTCTCCAGGTTTCACTTTAACGGACTAGTTCTACCGGCTATGAACGGCATGTAAAAGAACAGTCTGATTCAAATCTGTTGTACAGCCTTTTGTGGCGCTTTTGCACGGAACGGAACGGTTGTGTTCGCATTACAACTTGCGACCGGTGTTATAGATCAACTGGTGGCTAAATCAACTGGTGGTGGCAGCTGGAAAAGACTGATGTTTCTGTGGGCGTGGCTTTTTAGGACCCTCCCCCCCTACTGTTTCTGTAATGTTACACTTTATTTCCTAGCTCATTTACAGAAGACATGGCTACCGCAGATCTATGTGGCAGTGTCATTTCTTCCTTATTGTTGATATTTTTTCTCGTCTTTATTCTTTTCATCAAGTGACCGTAATTCTCAACCATATGAGACATCGCTGAACAAACAAGTGTCTAATATACTTTTACATCAGAAACAGGTTAAAATCTTCACTTGAACTGAGATTCTGAAAGTGCCACCAATTAATCCAGGCCTGGTTCTTAAAGCGCGGGGTGTCCGTTAGATGACAGTCAATGACAGCTAGGAAATAAAGTGTAGCGTTACAGAAACAGTTAAAAAGATTTCGCTATAGTTTCTGTGGATACCTATTTGAAATATCACAATATGAGGAATATGTGGGGAAATTACACAGCCAGTTGATCTTTTTAAACATTTCATTTTTAATCCCAAGGCTCTTCAACATTTATGTCGGCTTTCAGGGAATAATCTTTGCTTTGAGATCTGCTCATGCCACATCGAGATCTATTTCGATCTTCCTTTGACGAGTTTCAACCTCTGAAGCAACACATAAGTCAGGACAGGTTCTGCGTAATTTACACGTTTTGATGGTTTTGCAGATGAACTTTTTAAAAAAAGGCAACATGCCATATTAGACCAATAAAGTCTTTCTAATTAGTTATTCCTGAGATCTTAGGGTCACTGCAGCCTGAAGTGACTCAATTCCGATTTTTTTGCCGGGCCGTTCACACTGCCAGTAAATGTGACCTGTATGCGTTCTGCAGTGTAAACGGGCAAACGACCTGAAAGTGTCTCGCATGCGCAGTAGAGGGCGCCATAGCGTCAGCGTTCTCAGTGTTCTGCCAACTGCCATAAAAAGAAGAAGTGCTCAGTGTTTGTGGAAGCAAACATGGAGGCTAACGGTGGAGCTTAGCTTACATATTTGAAGTTGTTGTCCAACCGGAGCAGCATATTAACAACTTAATCCTCATATAATCCGTCATGGTTGTTGTTTTTCTTCCCACTTGCGCTTATCAGGATGCAGAATAGTGAGATTTGTTGAGAATCAGTGACGTTCAGTTCGGATGAATGCGACCTGGACGTTAGGTCGCATTTGAATCGGATACGTATCGGATATGGGTCACATTTGAAATAGAATCTGACCTGTGCTGTTGAAAAGCACAGGTCCATGAAAAGGTCGGATACAGGTCGCATTACGTCAAAAAAATCGGAATTGAGTCACTTCAGGCTGCAGTGTGAACGCAGCCTTAGTGGTTGTTTTATGGAATCGGATAGTATTTTTGCAAAGATTTGTAGTTCTTTAAGCTTATTGCACTGTTTACTTCCTGGTTCGGTAAAGGGGTCCTAAAAAGCCACGCCCACAGAAACATCAGTCTTTTCTAGCTGCCACCACCAGTTGATTTAGCTACCAGTTGATCTATAACACCGGTTGCAAGTTGTAATGCAAACACAACCGTTCCGTTCCGTGCAGTGCGAAAGCGCCTATAACGTGTTTTGCAAATTACCTCATTTTGTTCGACATCCTCCATATAAAATCCAAACTACTGCCAAACTATTGATCCAGCGCTGATTCTCTTCGGAACTAGACTAGTTCATCTGACTCCTCTTCAGTTTCTGTCTCATTCACGCTCGCCTCAAACTCTTGCTGTCGCCATGTTTGTTTGATTTCCCAGCAGGGCCGAGTTCAAATTGTGACACCGCACCTACTACTGGCACTTCCGGTGGCAGTAGGCGCCACAAGTGCCACTGTTTTCGGGGATAGCTGCCAGTGTTGTCACTGGCTTCGGCACCTCATACTGGTACTTCCGCTGACACCTGCCATTAGGCATCACAAGCATAGACATAATATAAGGATAGACCCTCATGCACCGCTCTTGCCTATTGTTGCTGACGAGATTTAGGGCGGCCATCTTGGAGTGGTACTCCACTCCACTCAGCGTTATGTGTTTAGCAGCACAATGATGTATCAGCGGATTTAATCCATCATAACACACTTTTTTGTTACTGTAAACCATATTCAAACATCTATCAAAGCTACATTTATAAACAATTGTATTTTTTAAGTATGTTTTTAATACATAGTTCATCATATTTAAATATGCTTAGTGGCTATAACAATGGGGTATATGCCACGCGAGGTGGTGACGTATTTCCGTTTGAATTTATTCCACATAGATTGGTTCCGGGTCCTGCTTGCTCCTATTGTTTTTGGCCGAAGCTGCAAGATCTGTACCATGAAAAAGACGCAAAACTTAAAATATCTGTGAGCTGCTGGTACAACGACTGAGTTTTGTGGTGTGCCGTTGTGTCCAGTAATTAGCCGGTACCATCCGGTGCTTAGTTTTTTCATTTTCCAGCTGATATCAAGGCGACAGCGGGCTGTAGCCAAAACTTAGCCACTACAGCTAACACGCGGTTTGTAGCTGCCTGCTATTTCAAAGCTTGAGGATATTGAAGATCCAGCGTCAGAAATGGGAAGATGGGGGATATAAAGGTACGTGGTTCGTTTAGTGGAATAATTTGTTGGAGGAAAATAATGCCGGAGGAAATCCACTGCTACGGGAACAGGCTGAGAACAGAGGCAGCGATTCGGCACAAGGTAAGTCAATATGTGTGTGTTGATGCATTTGTGTTATATGGAGTATGAAATTGTTTTTAGGCAGCTCTTTAGTTTTTGTTTCTATGACATATATAAAATACATTTAACATGCAGTCGGAGCGACGAGCCCCTCCGATACTGAGCAGGTAATTTAAGAACAGCCGAGAGCAGCAACGCTTCAGCCCGATCCAAACCACAGGTAGTCGGTCAGATTAAGGTCCAAAACCTTCAATTTACAGCCGTTTAACTTTCACCGATCCACATGAAAAACCCACAGAACAAATGGTACAAATCACGTATTTCCCAAATACCGAAAATATGACATCTACCTTTGCTGTTTCATAATTATAATCCACATTAGAGTGAATTTTTCCACTTGGCTGCTATCATCTGTTCTTGCGTTACCCAACGTAATTTCTCTTTTTTCCCTCTGAGATTCTGCTTAGAAAATGAAGTTATGAAGTTACATCCTCCTGCTGCTTTTTGTTTTTAAAATGGTAAATTTAGGTTTGCCTTGACTTTTATAAACTAATGCCTCTATGCATCATTTTTTGTATTACTGTTGGTACAGATATCAGCTGAACACTGTGCTTTGCCTGCTAGTAGTTTAAATTAATTTCAGCTGCACACTTTCAAGAGTATTCAGATTTTAACATGCATTTCTAAGTAGTATTTTACTTCACTCTTACTCAGTGACTTCAGTGTTGTTACACCTCTGAAACAGTTTTTGCAGTTTCTTTGTGATACCAGAACTATTTCACTTAAACGTTTAATTTCCTGAGATATTGTCAATTTATTTTCAAGCAAAACTCTCAAAAAGAGCCGAGGATTTATTAGTTTTGATTATGTCGTTCAGCTAAATATGGACGCTTATTGTCTTTTTTGTGTGTTTTTAATTTTTCAGGTTTGCGTCGCAACACCTCGTGTTTCTGAGCCATGATCACAGTGCCGATTACCTTTCCAATGGATCCAAGCACCTGGACCTGCTGATGGCGTCCATCAGTCCACGGATCATCACAACGTGGACTAACTTTTTATTTACTTGGTTAAACTATGATCTTGAAACTGGAGCACCAGATATGCAAAAATCTTCCTGCAGACTTTGTTGGTTACCCTGACCTGCAGTCATCCTGGACGGGGCTGAGCCGCTCTTCCTCTCTCCTCTTCCTCTTCCTCTCTCCTCTTCCTCTCTCCTCTTCCTCTCTCCTCTTCCTCTTCCTCTCCTCCAGAGTGACGAGTTTTCATCACCAGTAAAGGCAAACAGGTCTGATGTCTGATTAGCTGCTAGAAAGTATCTTATATATTCACTGTTCATTTTGTTATCCTGTTTGTACCTACAATAAAATTGAATATCATTTGTAATACTCTACATTTTACTAACCTTTTTTCCCCATTTCTCAGTTTTTATGTTATATCAAGTATTTACATGTAGATCAGGAGTGAGATGTTAAAATGCAACACTTTTAGGTAATACCAGTAAAGAAATGTGAATATTAAGCAATATGTAATTAGTTATATAATTTAATATACTGAATAAGGCTGGACGATATGACTTACAAGATTTTTTTCATACCAGATTTGATTTTAATCGATTCCTCCCGTCCTCAATTCCTATAATAAAATCACAGAAAATACTTTCAAAAAGTGCCTTTATTTCAACCATCTGTTCTGTGAGTTGTATAAAGGAGCATAACGGTCAGGATACAAGATTTTTTAACTGCAAAATGCAGTCATCGTTACAGCAGAATAAAGATGCAATTTTATAACAATGTCTTAAAATTACAAGAAGTTGTTTTAATGAGAAATAAAGATTCAGATTGATCTGACTAACCAGCTCAGTCCATGTGGTTCTGACATTTGTCAGTAATCAACAGGATGTACATTTCCACCTCAACTGACCAGGTAAGCATTAAGGTAAAAATAAAAAATAGAGCAAATACTGTAAACAAAATGGAAAAAGCAACTGATAGAAATACTTTCTATATAAAGAAAAACAAAAACGTTAATAGCAGGAGAAAAGTTGTTGGCAACATTAGCTGAGCCGATCTCTCCCTCCAGGAAGCCATCAAACAGAACTCTGTCCAACTCCAACTATAATAAAGATTTAAAAAAAGAAAGAAAACAGGAAGTTAAAATAACAATGCCACTTTAATAATTCAGATCTAATGCGTTCTGGAATCTATTATTGATATTTTACAAATTTCACAAATCAATTAGAAGGTTTCACAAATGTTTTATTTATTCTGCTGTTGGTACAGAATAATCTAGTTAGGTTTGAAATGACTAGGTGTTGTAGTTTTTAAAAGCTCAAGATGGTGAAAAATTAAGTGTAATCGCCCTTTAGCTATTTTCCGAATTAGATGCTACATTGGGAAGCTAACTTCAGCTTCGACTGATAGCTTGGACACAATATAGACAGATCTCTATATGTTTATATAGATATATATCTATAAAGCATAGATATGTAGATTCCACACTGCACAGATAATCAAACCACTGAACGTTTACATAGCACCTTTGTAAGCTTGTCCCTGTTAGCTACGTCAGACATGAGGCATTATGGTGAATACAAACGATTTATTAACTTACCTTTGAAGTTATTGTGAAGTTTTGACACATCCAGTTTAAATCCTTTGTTGTTGTTGGAGCGTTTC
Source organism: Poecilia mexicana (assembly GCF_051168715.1). Taxonomy (NCBI): domain Eukaryota; kingdom Metazoa; phylum Chordata; class Actinopteri; order Cyprinodontiformes; family Poeciliidae; genus Poecilia; species Poecilia mexicana. The sequence goes on from NW_028263392.1 coordinate 19,795,932, forward strand.
AGGACGTCTGAATAATTTTATAGGCATCATTAATAGTCCTGCAGCGACTGAGGAGCCACTGTTAACATACTGCTGCCTGCGCACCGGAAGCAGGCTATGTGGAAAAAAAATGCGGAAGTGCTAAAACGGAAGTCCGTGGCATATACCCCATAGAATAGGAATGGAATATTCTGATATCGATGTATGAAGAGCATATTAGAAAGCACACAGCCGTTCATAATTTATTTAATAAATTATTTAGTAATATCAATACATATTTATATAACTATACAAACACTAATAATGATTAATACTGAATAATATATATTGTATATATATATATATATATATATATATATATATATATATATATATATATATATATATATATATATATATTTATATATATATATAAATTCCCCTCTCACCCTCCGCGGGTGGTCTCTTTCATCCTCTGAGCTCAGGTCCTCTACCAGAGGCCTGGGAGCTTCAGGTTCTCCTCCAGTATCTTGGCTGTGCCTAGAACTGCACATTTCTGGACTGAGATGTCTGATGTTGTTCCTGGGATCTGTTTGAGCCACTGCTCCAGTTTGGGGGTGACTGCCCCGAGGGCCCCTATGACCACAGGCACCACTGTGGTCTTCACCTTCCAGGCCTTCTCCAGTTCCTCTCTGAGGCCCTGGTATTTCTCCAGTTTCTCCTTTTTCCTGATGTTGTGGTCACTTGGTATTGCTACATCCACCACAACGGCTTTCCTCTGTTCTTTATCCACCACCACAATGTCCGGTTGGTTCGCCATTACCATCTTGTCTGTCTGGATCTGGAAGTCCCACAGGATCTTAGCTCGGTCATTCTCCACCACCTTTGGGGGTGTCCCCCATTTTGATCTCGGGGCTTCCAGTCCATATTCGGCACAGATGTTCCTGTACACTATGCCCGCCACTTGGTTATGTCGTTCCATGTACGCTTTCCCTGCCAGCATCTTGCACCCTGCTGTTATGTGCTGGACTGTCTCAGAGGCCTCCTTGCACAACCTACACCTTGGGTCTTGTCTGGTGTGGTAGATCTGAGCCTCTATTGCTCTGGTGTTTAGGGCCTGTTCCTGGGCGGCCAGGATGAGGGCCTCTGTGCTGTCCTTGAGTCCAGCTTTCTCCAGCCATTGGTAGGATTTCCTCTTTATTTGCCAAAGTTAGCAGCAGGGAACAAAATATTTTACCTGCCTGAAATAATCTGTTCCCCCTACATAAAATGAAAACTAATTAATTACCAGCAAGTCTTTAACTGTGTTGATTCCTCTAATGATCAACAACAAATCCTGTGGATTTGGTGACATTTGATAATTGTTTGCCAAAGTTAAAGGAGGGGAACCAAATATTTTAGCCACCTGAAATTTTCCGCTCCCCCTCTATTACATGGGAAAAAAATAATTTTCCTTTAACTGAGTTTAATCTTCCTTTCATGAACAACATATTATATAAATATGGTAACATTTGCTCTTTATTTGCCAAAGTTATGAGGGGGAAACCAAATATTTTAGCCACCTGAAATTTTCCGCTCCCCTTCCATTTCATAGGTACAATTTAAATGACTGACAAGTATTTAACTGTGCTTATTCCTCTTCATCAGCAACAAATCCTGTGATTTTGGTTACATTTGATTCTTAGTTGCCAAAGTTATGATGGGGGAGCCATCATAACTTTCCCCCTTCTAACTTTGACAAATAAAGAGCAAATGTTATCAAAATCATGAAGAGAGGAATGAACTCAGTAAAAGACTTGCAGGTAAATTAATTTGTTCCTTTGAAATGGAGGGAGAACAGATTATTTCAGGTGGCTGGAATATCCATTCTCTCCTCTCCTCCCCCCATAATTTTGGGAAATTAAAAGCAACTGTTTCCAAATTCTCAAAAATTATGTGTGATAGCATGCTAGACATTTCCTTAATCCAGTAATCTGTCATATTTTACATTAGAACGAGATTTACCAAAAATGCTACACTCTGATCTTTTCAGGAAGTCTTTATTTTTGTGCCCTGCTATCAGCCAGCTTCCATCCTCTTGTATCAGAAATGAAAAATTATAAATGCACACTACGTGTTGGAAACCTGTTTGTTGACTGACTTATTTGTCAGGCTTAAGAGACAAAAGTTGAAAAAAGATCGATTTTCTTCGCGTATAAAATAACACAAAACAGCGTAAAAAGACCTCCACACAGGACCTCGTCTATTTTTTTTATTATTATTAATTTGATAGCTGCCGATTAAACTGAAAGTTACAACACTGCCGTGATTATATGAGTAGTTTTTAACCGAGAAATCGATCAGAAGCGCCGTGAAAATGGTCAGATCCGCCGGATCCACCTCTCTGGCTGCAATGCGCGCTCCCGACACAGGGGGCAGATTTTCACAGGGAACAGAATTTCTCACAAGACCGATATTACACCAAGCACTGTAGCTAATATTAGCTGGTATCTCGCCGGTGGACATAAATACAGTAAAGTAATATTCTAATCACAATATATACACAATAATATGTCCATCTTACTTGTGAAATATTGTCTGTGGAGCCCTCACATCAATAATCCATCGACCAGAACAACAATATCCCTCAGTGCTGAGGCATCTTCTGCTGGTTTGGTTGAGCAAAGTAGGAGGGACGACCGCTCCAAGATGGCCGCCCTAAATTATGTCTATGGCCGTGACGCCTGCCACCGGAAGTGTCACGGTAGGTGCGATCATAGACATAATATAAGCATAGACGCCTCATGGACCGCTCCGGCGCAGGAAATACGGCGGCCATCTTGGAGCGGTATACCCTCCTACTTTGCTCAACCAAAACAGCAGAAGATGCCTCAGCACTGAGGGATATTGTTGTTCTGGTCGATGGATTATTGATGCGAGGGCTCCACAGACAACATTTCACAAGTAAGATGGACATATTATTGTGTATATATTGTGATTAGAATATTACTTTACTGTATTTATGTCCACCGAGATACCAGCTAATATTAGCTACAGTGCTTGGTGTGATACGGGTTCAGCCCCGCTATGAAGGCTGACTGAGATTCTGTTAATCTAAAAAAACTAATTATTCTCTAACATTGACTTAGATTATCTGACACAAGGGCCTATATTAGAAATGAAACAATATAACACATATTATAAAACTTATATTATGTGTTATAACATTCACCGGCAAAGTTTACACAGGTGGTAAAGACTATTATTTATATTCTTTCACTCTGTCAAAGTAAGATACATCCTAAATCTTCTGCTTTTGTTTTGAAAGTTTCCTAAAGACACGATGTGAGGAAGAAGAGGGAGAAATCTATAAAGAGAGACGGATTCACTGCAGGATGAATCTCACATCGGATTTTGGACTCGTCGGCTGAAAAACATATTATATACATATAAACATATATATATATTATATAATATATATAATTTTTTTATTTTAATTTTTTTTATTTTATATATATATATATATATATATATATATATATATATATAATTCAGTATTAATCTTTATTTATTAGTGTTTGTATAGTTATATAAATATGTATTGATATTACTAAATGTATTAAATAAATTATGAACAGCTGTGTGCTTTGTAAAATGCTCTTCATACATCGATATCAGAATATTCCATTCCTATTCTATTGTTATAGCCACTAAGCATATTTAAATATGATGAACTATGTATTAAAAACATACTTAAAAATACAATTGTTTATAAATGTTGCTTTGATAGATGTTTGAATATGGTTTACAGAAACAAAAAAGTGTGTTATGATCGATTAAATGCGCTGATACGTCATTGTGCTGCTAAACACATAACGCTGAGTGGAGTGGTGGACCGCTCCAAGATGGCCGCCCTAAATCTCGTCAGCGACAATAGGCGAGAGCGGTCCATGAGGGTCTATCCTTATATTATGTCTATGGGTGCGATGTCACGATTTGAGCCTGCTGTTTCTCTGTTTTCTCCGCCCAGCGTGATTGGTAGAACATTTTCAGGTTGGGAGGGGGGAGGGACTAGTGATGCATTCATAGGGTGTCGGACAAACCATACTCGCAGTGAATTTGACGGCGAAAGTTTATTTGAATGGCAAGTTCAGTTATATAGTTATGTAGTTGTAATATAGCCATTTTAACTACCGTAAATAGAAAATATCGCGGTACATCGCCCAGACCTACTGTGACCTGTGGTCTGTGCTGTGTTCCAGGCCACCGCCATGTCCGTGGACTGCCTGGGCTCCCACGCCGTGCTGTCAGGGTAAGCTCCGGTTGCCGGTCCATTCCTGTAGTTCAGGTTCTGATTCCTTCCTTAAATTATTTGTTTGTTTGCATTTCAACAAATTTTTAATTTTGTATAGAAAGAGACTAAAGGGTCAGATGAAAAATCTGTAGAATTAATTTACCTGATCAATAACTGGCTATGCAGTAAATCAAAGCTCTGGTCCAGTTCTGGTTCTGGAGGTGTTCATGGCAGGACAGGAGTGTGGGTTCTGGTCCGGCCCAGATGGCTCCTACAGCTCTAACATCAGAACCAGTCAAAATGGTTCTGAATCAGTTCTGAACCAGGCTGTTGGATCCTGTTTGAGAGGCAGAACCAGTAGAACCAGTTTGAACCAACGGAACCAGTTTGAACCAACGGAACCAGTGGAACCAACGGAACCAGTGGAACCAACTGAACCAGCTGGAACCTACAGAACCAACGGAACCAGTGGAACCAACTGAACCAACGGAACCAGTGGGACCAACAGAACCAACAGAACCAGTGGGACCAACAGAACCAGTGGAACCAACGGAACCAGAGGAACCAACTGAACCAACGGAACCAGTGGGACCAACAGAACCAACAGAACCAGTGGGACCAACAGAACCAGTGGAACCAACGGAACCAGTGGGACCAACGGAACCAGTGGGACCAACGGAACCAGAGGAACCAACGGAACCAGTGGAACCAACGGAACCAGTTTGAACCAACGGAACCAGTGGAACCAACTGAACCAGCTGGAACCTACAGAACCAACGGAACCAGTGGAACCAACTGAACCAGTGGAACCAACTGAACCAACGGAACCAGTGGGACCAACAGAACCAACGGAACCAGTGGAACCAACTGAACCAACGGAACCAGTGGGACCAACAGAACCAACGGAACCAGTGGGACCAACAGAACCAGTGGAACCAACGGAACCAGAGGAACCAACTGAACCAACGGAACCAGTGGGACCAACAGAACCAGGGGGACCAACGGAACCAGTTTGAACCAACTGAACCAACGGAACCAGTGGGACCAACAGAACCAGTGGAACCAACGGAACCAGAGGAACCAACTGAACCAACGGAACCAGTGGGACCAACAGAACCAGTGGAACCAACGGAACCAGAGGAACCAACTGAACCAACGGAACCAGTGGGACCAACAGAACCAGTGGAACCAACGGAACCAGCTTGAACCAACGGAACCAGTGGGACCAACAGAACCAGTGGAACCAACGGAACCAGAGGAACCAACTGAACCAACGGAACCAGTGGGACCAACAGAACCAGTGGAACCAACGGAACCAGTGGGACCAACTGAACCAACGGAACCAGTGGGACCAACAGAACCAGTGGGACCAACGGAACCAGTTTGAACCAACTGAACCAACTGAACCAGTGGAACCAACGGAACCAGCTTGAACCAACTGAACCAGTGGAACCAACGGAACCAGCTTGAACCAACGGAACCAGTTTGAACCAACGGAACCAGTTTGAACCAACTGAACCAGTGGAACCAACGGAACCAGCGGAACCAACAGAACCAGTTTGAACCAACGGAACCAGTTTGAACCAACGGAACCAGTGGAACCAACGGAACCAGTTTGAACCAACGGAACCAGTTTGAACCAACGGAACCAGTTTGAACCAACGGAACCAGTGGAACCAACTGAACCAGTGGAACCAACAGAACCAGCTGGAACCAACGGAACCAGTTTGAACCAACGGAACCAGTTTGAACCAACGGAACCAGTGGAACCAACGGAACCAGTTTGAAACAACGGAACCAGTGGAACCAACAGAACCAGTGGAACCAACGGAACCAGTTTGAACCAACGGAACCAGTTTGAACCAACGGAACCAGTTTGAACCAGCGGAACCAGTGGAACCAACTGAACCAGTGGAACCAACGGAACCAGTTTGAACCAGCGGAACCAGTTTGAACCAACGGAACCAGTGGAACCAACTGAACCAGTGGAACCAACGGAACCAGCTGGAACCAACGGACCAGTGGAACCAACGGAACCAGCTTGAACCAACCGAACCAACGGAACCAGTGGAACCAACGGAACCAGTGGAACCAACGGAACCAGTTTGAACCAACGGAACCAGTTTGAACCAACGGAACCAGTGGAACCAACGGAACCAGTTTGAAACAACGGAACCAACGGAACCAGCTGGAACCAACGGAACCAGTTTGAACCAACGGAACCAACGGAACCAGTTTGAACCAGCGGAACCAGTTTGAACCAACGGAACCAGTTTGAACCAGCGGAACCAGTTTGAACCAACGGAACCAGTTTGAACCAACGGAACCAGTTTGAACCAACGGAACCAGTTTGAACCAACGGAACCAGTGGAACCAACGGAACCAGTTTGAAACAACGTAACCAACGGAACCAGCGGAACCAACGGAACCAGTTTGAACCAACTGAACCAACAGAACCAGTGGGACCAACGGAACCAGTTTGAACCAACGGAACCAGTTTGAACCAACGGAACCAGCGGAACCAACGGAACCAGTTTGAACCAACGGAACCAGTGGAACCAACGGAACCAGTTTGAACCAACGGAACCAGTTTGAACCAACGGAACCAGTTTGAACCAACGGAACCAGTGGAACCAACGGAACCAGTTTGAACCAACGGAACCAGTTTGAACCAACGGAACCAGTTTGAACCAACGGAACCAGTGGAACCAACTGAACCAGTGGAACCAACAGAACCAGCTGGAACCAACGGAACCAGTTTGAACCAACGGAACCAGTTTGAACCAACGGAACCAGTGGAACCAACGGAACCAGTTTGAAACAACGGAACCAGTGGAACCAACAGAACCAGTGGAACCAACGGAACCAGTTTGAACCAACGGAACCAGTTTGAACCAACGGAACCAGTTTGAACCAGCGGAACCAGTGGAACCAACTGAACCAGTGGAACCAACGGAACCAGTTTGAACCAGCGGAACCAGTTTGAACCAACGGAACCAGTGGAACCAACTGAACCAGTGGAACCAACGGAACCAGCTGGAACCAACGGACCAGTGGAACCAACGGAACCAGCTTGAACCAACCGAACCAACGGAACCAGTGGAACCAACGGAACCAGTGGAACCAACGGAACCAGTTTGAACCAACGGAACCAGTTTGAACCAACGGAACCAGTGGAACCAACGGAACCAGTTTGAAACAACGGAACCAACGGAACCAGCTGGAACCAACGGAACCAGTTTGAACCAACGGAACCAACGGAACCAGTTTGAACCAGCGGAACCAGTTTGAACCAACGGAACCAGTTTGAACCAGCGGAACCAGTTTGAACCAACGGAACCAGTTTGAACCAACGGAACCAGTTTGAACCAACGGAACCAGTTTGAACCAACGGAACCAGTGGAACCAACGGAACCAGTTTGAAACAACGTAACCAACGGAACCAGCGGAACCAACGGAACCAGTTTGAACCAACTGAACCAACAGAACCAGTGGGACCAACGGAACCAGTTTGAACCAACGGAACCAGTTTGAACCAACGGAACCAGCGGAACCAACGGAACCAGTTTGAACCAACGGAACCAGTGGAACCAACGGAACCAGTTTGAACCAACGGAACCAGTTTGAACCAACGGAACCAGTTTGAACCAACGGAACCAGTGGAACCAACGGAACCAGTTTGAACCAGCGGAACCAGTGGAACCAACGGAACCAGTGGAACCAACGGAACCAGCTGGAACCAACGGAACCAGTGGAACCAACGGAACCAGTGGAACCAACTGAACCAGTGGAACCAACAGAACCAGCTGGAACCAACAGACCAGTGGAACCAACGGAACCAGTGGAACCAACGGACCAGTGGAACCAACTGAACCAGTGGAACCAACGGAACCAGCTTGAACCAACCGAACCAACGGAACCAGCTGGAACCAACGGAACCAGTGGAACCAACTGAACCAGTGGAACCAACAGAACCAGCTGGAACCAACAGACCAGTGGAACCAGTGGAACCAACGGAACCAGTGGAACCAACGGAACCAGTGGAACCAACGGAACCAGTGGAACCAACGGACCAGTGGAACCAACAGAACCAGTGGAACCAACGGAACCAGCTGGAACCAACGGACCAGTGGAACCAACGGAACCAGTGGAACCAACAGCACCAGCTGGAACCAACGGACCAGTGGAACCAACGGAACCAGTGGAACCAACGGAACCAGTTTGAACCAACTGAACCAGTTTGAACCAACGGAACCAGTGGAACCAACGGAACCAGTTTGAAACAACGGAACCAGTGGAACCAACGGAACCAGTGGAACCAACGGAACCAGTGGAACCAACGGAACCAGTTTGAACCAGCGGAACCAGTTTGAACCAGCGGAACCAGTGGAACCAACTGAACCAGTGGAACCAACGGAACCAGCTGGAACCAACGGACCAGTGGAACCAACGGAACCAGCTTGAACCAACCGAACCAACGGAACCAGCTGGAACCAACGGAACCAGTGGAACCAACGGAACCAGTGGAACCAACGGAACCAGTTTGAACCAACGGAACCAGTTTGAACCAACGGAACCAGTGGAACCAACGGAACCAGTTTGAAACAACGGAACCAACGGAACCAGCTGGAACCAACGGAACCAGTTTGAACCAACGGAACCAACGGAACCAGCTGGAACCAACGGAACCAGTTTGAACCAACGGAACCAGTTTGAACCAACGGAACCAGTTTGAACCAACGGAACCAGTGGAACCAACGGAACCAGTTTGAAACAACGGAACCAACGGAACCAGCGGAACCAACGGAACTAGTTTGAACCAACTGAACCAACAGAACCAGTGGGACCAACGGAACCAGTTTGAACCAACGGAACCAGTTTGAACCAACGGAACCAGCGGAACCAACGGAACCAGTTTGAACCAACGGAACCAGTGGAACCAACGGAACCAGTGGAACCAACGGAACCAGTTTGAACCAACGGAACCAGTTTGAACCAACGGAACCAGTTTGAACCAACGGAACCAGTGGAACCAACGGAACCAGTTTGAACCAGCGGAACCAGTGGAACCAACGGAACCAGTGGAACCAGCTGGAACCAACGGAACCAGTGGAACCAACGGAACCAGTGGAACCAACTGAACCAGTGGAAGCAACAGAACCAGCTGGAACCAACAGACCAGTGGAACCAACGGAACCAGTGGAACCAACGGACCAGTGGAACCAACTGAACCAGTGGAACCAACGGAACCAGTGGGACCAACAGAACCAACAGAACCAGTGGGACCAACAGAACCAGTGGAACCAACGGAACCAGTGGGACCAACGGAACCAGTGGGACCAACGGAACCAGAGGAACCAACGGAACCAGTGGAACCAACGGAACCAGTTTGAACCAACGGAACCAGTGGAACCAACTGAACCAGCTGGAACCTACAGAACCAACGGAACCAGTGGAACCAACTGAACCAGTGGAACCAACTGAACCAACGGAACCAGTGGGACCAACAGAACCAACGGAACCAGTGGAACCAACTGAACCAACGGAACCAGTGGGACCAACAGAACCAACGGAACCAGTGGGACCAACAGAACCAGTGGAACCAACGGAACCAGAGGAACCAACTGAACCAACGGAACCAGTGGGACCAACAGAACCAGGGGGACCAACGGAACCAGTTTGAACCAACTGAACCAACGGAACCAGTGGGACCAACAGAACCAGTGGAACCAACGGAACCAGAGGAACCAACTGAACCAACGGAACCAGTGGGACCAACAGAACCAGTGGAACCAACGGAACCAGAGGAACCAACTGAACCAACGGAACCAGTGGGACCAACAGAACCAGTGGAACCAACGGAACCAGCTTGAACCAACGGAACCAGTGGGACCAACAGAACCAGTGGAACCAACGGAACCAGAGGAACCAACTGAACCAACGGAACCAGTGGGACCAACAGAACCAGTGGGACCAACGGAACCAGTTTGAACCAACTGAACCAACTGAACCAGTGGAACCAACGGAACCAGCTTGAACCAACTGAACCAGTGGAACCAACGGAACCAGCTTGAACCAACGGAACCAGTTTGAACCAACGGAACCAGTTTGAACCAACTGAACCAGTGGAACCAACGGAACCAGCGGAACCAACAGAACCAGTTTGAACCAACGGAACCAGTTTGAACCAACGGAACCAGTTTGAACCAACGGAACCAAACGGAACCAGTGGGACCAACAGAACCAGTGGAACCAACGGACCCAGAGGAACCAACTGAACCAACAGAACCAGTGGGACCAACAGAACCAGTGGAACCAACGGAAACAGAGGAACCAACTGAACCAACAGAACCAGTGGGACCAACGGAAACAGAGGAACCAACGGAACCAGTTTGAACCAACGGAACCAGTTTGAACCAACGGAACCAGTGGAACCAACGGAACCAGTTTGAACCAACGGAACCAGTTTGAACCAACGGAACCAGTTTGAAACAACGGAACCAGTGGAACCAACTGAACCAGTGGAACCAACAGAACCAGCTGGAACCAACGGAACCAGTTTGAACCAACGGAACCAGTTTGAACCAACGGAACCAGTGGAACCAACGGAACCAGTTTGAAACAACGGAACCAGTGGAACCAACAGAACCAGTGGAACCAACGGAACCAGTTTGAACCAACGGAACCAGTTTGAACCAACGGAACCAGTTTGAACCAACTGAACCAGTGGAACCAACGGAACCAGCGGAACCAACAGAACCAGTTTGAACCAACGGAACCAGTTTGAACCAACGGAACCAGTTTGAACCAACGGAACCAAACGGAACCAGTGGGACCAACAGAACCAGTGGAACCAACGGACCCAGAGGAACCAACTGAACCAACAGAACCAGTGGGACCAACAGAACCAGTGGAACCAACGGAAACAGAGGAACCAACTGAACCAACAGAACCAGTGGGACCAACGGAACCAGTTTGAACCAACGGAACCAGTTTGAACCAACGGAACCAGTGGAACCAACGGAACCAGTTTGAACCAACGGAACCAGTTTGAACCAACGGAACCAGTTTGAAACAACGGAACCAGTGGAACCAACTGAACCAGTGGAACCAACAGAACCAGCTGGAACCAACGGAACCAGTTTGAACCAACGGAACCAGTTTGAACCAACGGAACCAGTGGAACCAACGGAACCAGTTTGAAACAACGGAACCAGTGGAACCAACAGAACCAGTGGAACCAACGGAACCAGTTTGAACCAACGGAACCAGTTTGAACCAACGGAACCAGTTTGAACCAGCGGAACCAGTGGAACCAACTGAACCAGTGGAACCAACGGAACCAGTTTGAACCAGCGGAACCAGTTTGAACCAACGGAACCAGTGGAACCAACTGAACCAGTGGAACCAACGGAACCAGCTGGAACCAACGGACCAGTGGAACCAACGGAACCAGCTTGAACCAACCGAACCAACGGAACCAGTGGAACCAACGGAACCAGTGGAACCAACGGAACCAGTTTGAACCAACGGAACCAGTTTGAACCAACGGAACCAGTGGAACCAACGGAACCAGTTTGAAACAACGGAACCAACGGAACCAGCTGGAACCAACGGAACCAGTTTGAACCAACGGAACCAACGGAACCAGTTTGAACCAGCGGAACCAGTTTGAACCAACGGAACCAGTTTGAACCAGCGGAACCAGTTTGAACCAACGGAACCAGTTTGAACCAACGGAACCAGTTTGAACCAACGGAACCAGTTTGAACCAACGGAACCAGTGGAACCAACGGAACCAGTTTGAAACAACGTAACCAACGGAACCAGCGGAACCAACGGAACCAGTTTGAACCAACTGAACCAACAGAACCAGTGGGACCAACGGAACCAGTTTGAACCAACGGAACCAGTTTGAACCAACGGAACCAGCGGAACCAACGGAACCAGTTTGAACCAACGGAACCAGTGGAACCAACGGAACCAGTTTGAACCAACGGAACCAGTTTGAACCAACGGAACCAGTTTGAACCAACGGAACCAGTGGAACCAACGGAACCAGTTTGAACCAGCGGAACCAGTGGAACCAACGGAACCAGTGGAACCAACGGAACCAGCTGGAACCAACGGAACCAGTGGAACCAACGGAACCAGTGGAACCAACTGAACCAGTGGAACCAACAGAACCAGCTGGAACCAACAGACCAGTGGAACCAACGGAACCAGTGGAACCAACGGACCAGTGGAACCAACTGAACCAGTGGAACCAACGGAACCAGCTTGAACCAACCGAACCAACGGAACCAGCTGGAACCAACGGAACCAGTGGAACCAACTGAACCAGTGGAACCAACAGAACCAGCTGGAACCAACAGACCAGTGGAACCAGTGGAACCAACGGAACCAGTGGAACCAACGGAACCAGTGGAACCAACTGAACCAGTGGAACCAACGGACCAGTGGAACCAACAGAACCAGTGGAACCAACGGAACCAGCTGGAACCAACGGACCAGTGGAACCAACAGCACCAGCTGGAACCAACGGACCAGTGGAACCAACGGAACCAGTGGAACCAACAGCACCAGCTGGAACCAACGGACCAGTGGAACCAACGGAACCAGTGGAACCAACGGAACCAGTTTGAACCAACGGAACCAGTTTGAACCAACGGAACCAGTGGAACCAACGGAACCAGTTTGAAACAACGGAACCAGTGGAACCAACGGAACCAGTGGAACCAACGGAACCAGTGGAACCAACGGAACCAGTTTGAACCAGCGGAACCAGTTTGAACCAGCGGAACCAGTGGAACCAACTGAACCAGTGGAACCAACGGAACCAGCTGGAACCAACGGACCAGTGGAACCAACGGAACCAGCTTGAACCAACCGAACCAACGGAACCAGCTGGAACCAACGGAACCAGTGGAACCAACGGAACCAGTGGAACCAACGGAACCAGTTTGAACCAACGGAACCAGTTTGAACCAACGGAACCAGTGGAACCAACGGAACCAGTTTGAAACAACGGAACCAACGGAACCAGCTGGAACCAACGGAACCAGTTTGAACCAACGGAACCAACGGAACCAGCTGGAACCAACGGAACCAGTTTGAACCAACGGAACCAGTTTGAACCAACGGAACCAGTTTGAACCAACGGAACCAGTTTGAACCAACGGAACCAGTGGAACCAACGGAACCAGTTTGAAACAACGGAACCAACGGAACCAGCGGAACCAGTGGAACCAACGGAACCAGTTTGAACCAGCGGAACCAGTTTGAACCAACGGAACCAGTGGAACCAACTGAACCAGTGGAACCAACGGAACCAGCTGGAACCAACGGACCAGTGGAACCAACGGAACCAGCTTGAACCAACCGAACCAACGGAACCAGTGGAACCAACGGAACCAGTGGAACCAACGGAACCAGTTTGAACCAACGGAACCAGTTTGAACCAACGGAACCAGTGGAACCAACGGAACCAGTTTGAAACAACGGAACCAACGGAACCAGCTGGAACCAACGGAACCAGTTTGAACCAACGGAACCAACGGAACCAGTTTGAACCAGCGGAACCAGTTTGAACCAACGGAACCAGTTTGAACCAGCGGAACCAGTTTGAACCAACGGAACCAGTTTGAACCAACGGAACCAGTTTGAACCAACGGAACCAGTGGAACCAACGGAACCAGTTTGAAACAACGTAACCAACGGAACCAGCGGAACCAACGGAACCAGTTTGAACCAACTGAACCAACAGAACCAGTGGGACCAACGGAACCAGTTTGAACCAACGGAACCAGTTTGAACCAACGGAACCAGCGGAACCAACGGAACCAGTTTGAACCAACGGAACCAGTGGAACCAACGGAACCAGTTTGAACCAACGGAACCAGTTTGAACCAACGGAACCAGTTTGAACCAACGGAACCAGTGGAACCAACGGAACCAGTTTGAACCAGCGGAACCAGTGGAACCAACGGAACCAGTGGAACCAACGGAACCAGCTGGAACCAACGGAACCAGTGGAACCAACGGAACCAGTGGAACCAACTGAACCAGTGGAACCAACAGAACCAGCTGGAACCAACAGACCAGTGGAACCAACGGAACCAGTGGAACCAACGGACCAGTGGAACCAACTGAACCAGTGGAACCAACGGAACCAGCTTGAACCAACCGAACCAACGGAACCAGCTGGAACCAACGGAACCAGTGGAACCAACTGAACCAGTGGAACCAACAGAACCAGCTGGAACCAACAGACCAGTGGAACCAGTGGAACCAACGGAACCAGTGGAACCAACGGAACCAGTGGAACCAACTGAACCAGTGGAACCAACGGACCAGTGGAACCAACAGAACCAGTGGAACCAACGGAACCAGCTGGAACCAACGGACCAGTGGAACCAACAGCACCAGCTGGAACCAACGGACCAGTGGAACCAACGGAACCAGTGGAACCAACAGCACCAGCTGGAACCAACGGACCAGTGGAACCAACGGAACCAGTGGAACCAACGGAACCAGTTTGAACCAACGGAACCAGTTTGAACCAACGGAACCAGTGGAACCAACGGAACCAGTTTGAAACAACGGAACCAGTGGAACCAACGGAACCAGTGGAACCAACGGAACCAGTGGAACCAACGGAACCAGTTTGAACCAGCGGAACCAGTTTGAACCAGCGGAACCAGTGGAACCAACTGAACCAGTGGAACCAACGGAACCAGCTGGAACCAACGGACCAGTGGAACCAACGGAACCAGCTTGAACCAACCGAACCAACGGAACCAGCTGGAACCAACGGAACCAGTGGAACCAACGGAACCAGTGGAACCAACGGAACCAGTTTGAACCAACGGAACCAGTTTGAACCAACGGAACCAGTGGAACCAACGGAACCAGTTTGAAACAACGGAACCAACGGAACCAGCTGGAACCAACGGAACCAGTTTGAACCAACGGAACCAACGGAACCAGCTGGAACCAACGGAACCAGTTTGAACCAACGGAACCAGTTTGAACCAACGGAACCAGTTTGAACCAACGGAACCAGTTTGAACCAACGGAACCAGTTTGAACCAACGGAACCAGTTTGAAACAACGGAACCAACGGAACCAGCGGAACCAACGGAACTAGTTTGAACCAACTGAACCAACAGAACCAGTGGGACCAACGGAACCAGTTTGAACCAACGGAACCAGTTTGAACCAACGGAACCAGCGGAACCAACGGAACCAGTTTGAACCAACGGAACCAGTGGAACCAACGGAACCAGTGGAACCAACGGAACCAGTTTGAACCAACGGAACCAGTTTGAACCAACGGAACCAGTTTGAACCAACGGAACCAGTGGAACCAACGGAACCAGTTTGAACCAGCGGAACCAGTGGAACCAACGGAACCAGTGGAACCAGCTGGAACCAACGGAACCAGTGGAACCAACGGAACCAGTGGAACCAACTGAACCAGTGGAAGCAACAGAACCAGCTGGAACCAACAGACCAGTGGAACCAACGGAACCAGTGGAACCAACGGACCAGTGGAACCAACTGAACCAGTGGAACCAACAGAACCAGCTGGAACCAACAGACCAGTGGAACCAACGGAACCAACGGAACCAGTGGAACCAACGGAACCAGTGGAACCAACTGAACCAGTGGAACCAACGGACCAGTGGAACCAACAGAACCAGTGGAACCAACGGAACCAGCTGGAACCAACGGACCAGTGGAACCAACAGCACCAGCTGGAACCAACGGACCAGTGGAACCAACGGAACCAGTGGAACCAACAGCACCAGCTGGAACCAACGGACCAGTGGCACCAACGGAACCAGCTGGAACCAGCGGAACCAGTGACATGATCTTTGTCTCTGTTATAAGATCATGTTCAATGTCTGACATCACCAGCTGCTGTCCCCTGTCCGTCTCTCTGTCCCCGTCCAGCCGGCGCTCCCTCTACCTGGTGAACCTGGATGCTCCGTCTGAGCCATCCCGTAAGATGGGTCGCCACAGTAAGTGGGACGTGGGGACGGTCCAGTGGAACCCGCACCGGTCCCAGGCTCACATCTTCGCCGCCTCGGTGAGTTCTGCTGCGATCCGGTCCAGTCCGAACAGGTTTTTACTGGAGGCTCTGAACCATTGCTGGATGATTGATTGATTAACGAATCCCCGGCTGTTTATGGTTCCGACCATTTCATGAAGTCACATCCAGGCATGATGCTGCCACTGCCATGTTAGACTGGGTGGGACGTTGGGGTCCAGGTCCTGAATGTTCCTCCTACGTTTCCAGAGTAACCAGCGAGTGGACCTGTACTCCTGGAGGGACGGCTGTGGAGAGACTCACACGTCCCTGCAGGGACACACCCGGGTCATCAGGTGACAGACACAAAGCAACCACACCTGTCCACAGGTGGGGACAGGTGAGACTCACTGTGTCTGTCCCGGCAGCGACCTGGACTGGTCCTGGTTCGACCCGGAGCTGCTGGTGTCCAGCTCAGTGGACACCTACATCTACATCTGGGACACCAGGTAGAATGAAAACCCGGGAACGGACCGGAACCGGTCTCAGAAGACACTGGACCTGTTGTCCTCATGTCTCTTTGTCCGTCTCCACAGGGACACTCGCAAACCCACGGTGGCGCTGTCTGCTGTTGGTGAGTCCTCAGCCTAAAACGGTCCCAAGTTCCCTGAACACACCGCTGACCACTGTGCCTGTCCCACCGTCCCTGTCCCCTGTCCCACTGTCCCTCCAGCCGGAGCCGCCCAGGTGAAATGGAACCGGAGGAACCCACACCTGCTGGCGTCCAGCCATGACGGAGATGTCCGCATCTGGGACAAGAGGGTGAGATGTCCTGCGGGTTCTGGGATGGGTCTGGCAGCTGGATGAACTCTGACCTGTCCTCCTGTCTCCACAGAAACCCAACACGGCGGTGGAGTACCTGGCCGCTCACCTGTCCAAGATCCACGGCCTGGACTGGCACCGAGACAACGAGTTTGTCTTCGCCACGTCCAGCCAGGACAACTCCGTCAGGGTGAGGACACGCTGTCCTAAATGTCTCATCAGGACGGCGTCCTGATGAGACACCCTTTCCCTTCTGTCCCCAGTTCTGGGACTACCGGCAGCCCAGGAAGTACCTGAGCGTCCTGTCCTGCCAGGTGCCGGTGTGGAAGGCCCGTTACACGGTGAGACACACTCGTCTATGTCTCGGTCTGTGCCCACGTCCCTCTGTTTCACCCTGTCCCCGTCTGTCCCCAGCCGTTCTCCAGCGGTCTCGTCACCGTCATGGTCCCTCAGCTGCGGCGGGAGAATAGTCTCCTGCTGTGGAGCGTTCTGGACCTCAACAGTCCCGTCCACGCCTTTGTTGGACATGATGACGTCGTCCTGGAGTTCCAGTGGCGTCCCCAGAAGGAAGGTGAGCGTCCCCCAGTCCGCCGCCCCCTCAGACGGCCTGGTGCAAACAGTCTGAGTGTCTCCTGTCCCCCAGGGTCCAGGGACTTCCAGCTGGTGACCTGGTCCCGAGATCAGACGCTGCGGATCTGGAGGGTGGAGCCTCAGCTGCAGAAGGTCGGTTGGCGGCCAATCAGAGCTGGACGAGGCGTCACCGCGCTCTGATTGGCCGCTCCCTGTCTCCCGCTGCAGCTGTGCGTCAGTGACCTGGTGGACGAGCTGATGGAGGACGTGTCCATCGCCGTGGAGACGGAGAAATCCCTGGGCACACAGCAGGGCGGGGATCCAGCTTCGGACGGCCCGCAGGGTACGAACAGAATTTGACTGTTCCAGAACGTCGGCTGATGTGACCTTGGACCATCAGCCGACAGGGGACAGTCCAGACCTGGAGCAGAACCCAGAGCTCCAGGTCTGGGTCTGGTTCTGGTCCAACAAACCATCAACTGGACCAGAAGCAGAACAGGTCCTCGAAGCATTTGAGACCCACACCAGCCGAAAATGTTAAATGTTCTGGTTCCAGTAGAACCGGGTCGACCCGACCATCAGGAGGGAACCATCCTGAGGTCCAGATAAGTGCGCCTCCGTCATGTGGTCGACCCGGCTGGCATAGTAAAGACAATCCGGGCCGACCCGGGTCTCTGCTGTGGCGGAGCTGAAAGCTGAATGTTTCCGTCTCAGGGCAGATCGTCACCCAAAGGCCGAAGGTCAGAGGCTGAACATCAAGGTTTGGTCCAGCCTGACCTCTGACCTCTCCTCCTAGGTCAGGCGGTGAGCCGTCCGGACCCAACCGCCGGTTCTGGTCTGGCCCAGACTCTACAGCAGGAGTTCTCCCTGGTCAACCTGCAGATCCGGAACGTCAATGTAGAGGTGAGGCTTCGTCCTCAGCCCGGTTCTGCCGGCCCGTTCCGCCAGCTGACTGACCCGGTTGTGCGTCTGTCCCCAGATGGACGCCCGGAACCGGAGCTGCGTGGTGTCGGCCCACTTCGGCGGCCAGCGGGTCCACCTGGTGGTCAACTTTCCGGTCCAGTACCCCAACAACGCCGCGCCCTCCTTCCAGTTCGTCGCCCCGACAACCATCCCCTCCGCCATGAAGACCAAGATCCAGAAGGTCAGTGATGGCACAGGACCAGAACCGGCTGGCCCAAAGGGATCAGCTGGTCCTGATGCACCTGGACCAGAACCGTCCTGTCAGATCAAACAGAAGCCTGAACTCCTGAGTGATGAGGGTCCGTTCAGTCTGGTCCGGTCCACTTACCCGACCCACCACAGAACCTCAGCAATGCCTTCAGCAGATGTTGGGGGGCCCAGAACCAGACTGGACCCGGACAGGGCCCGGTGTGGACCAGAACCTGAGTCCAGCTGTCTGTGTCCAGGTCCTGATGGACACGTCTCTGCAGAAGGTGAAGCGGAACCAGAACTGCCTGGAGCCGTGCGTCCGGCAGCTCGTCTCCTGCCTGGAGTCAGACATGGTGAGAGCGTCAGAACTGGGTCAGAACCAGGTCAGAACCGGGCGGCGCCATCCTCAGCATTTTGTCTCTGTCCATCAGACCCAGGAGGACGGTCCGGCGTCCGGCCCGTTTGTCCTGTCCAATCCCGTGGCTCCGTCCCTGCAGGCGTTTCCCCGGGTCACCAACACCTACGGCTCCTACCAGGTGACTTCCTGCCGCCCACTGCCCGCCGCCCGCTCTTCATCGCCGTAACAACCGCTTTCCTTTCAGGACGCCAACATCCCGTTCCCCCGGACCTCCGGAGCCCGGTTCTGTGGTACCGGCTGCCTGGTCTACTTCACCCGACCAATCACCATGCACCGCTCGGCCCCGCCCACAGAGCCCACGCCCAGGTGAGGACCGGGCGGAACCAGCTGTCCGATTGGAAGGTCCTGATTGGGCCGGGCCGCTTCTGCAAGGAGAGATTGGCTGGGAATCAGAACCACAAGGTCCAGATGTTGAGTAGCCGTCCTCTCTCCCTCAGGTCCCTGTCGGCGCTGTCCGCCTACCACAGCGGGGTTCTGACCCCGATGAAGATGCGCTCCGAGTCCCAGAACACGCTGCGGCTCTACAGCGGCAGCCCGACCCGGTCCGACAAGGACACTGTCTCCATCTCCTCCTTCTACTACAAGGAGCGGGTGAGACTCTCTCTCACACACACACACACACACACACACACACACACGCAGAGCGGTGGTCACAACCCAACAGAACCTGCAGTACCACTAACAGCCAGCAGGAGGCCCTGGAGTCAGGATGGAGCTTCTCCTTCAGAACCGGGCCCAGAAAGTTCTGGTTCTGAGAAAAATACCAGGTTCAATAGAGGAACCTGATGGAGTCCTGGAACAGAACTTCCTCATGGAATCAGAACCGACCCGCTTCTGTTCATCGGTACCAGAACATCGGAAGACAGCAGACAACACGGTCAGCACCACAGACACGGACGGGTCCAGAACCCATCCAGAACCTCTGCCTCTGGAGCATGCAGGATCCACAGACCACAGTAACTGGGTCAGGGTGATCAACAGAACCTGAGAGCTGTGGTGATTCTGTTGTTGTTGGGTCGTCTGCAGAACTTGTTGCCGACTGGTACCTCTGGTTCTGTTTGGTCTGGTTCTGGTTCTGACGGACCATCTGAGTCCAGATGAGCCAGTCTGCTCAGAACTCAGGGGCTGAACTAGCAGCTGCACTGGATCCGTCAGGTGGGCCGGACTCCAGAACTGGAGGTTAACCCTTGAGGGTAGAGCTGGTAACCGTGGTAACCACGCAGAGGAAGTGAAGGACCTTCTTCCTGATTGGCTTCTCTTTCTTCCCTTTGTGTTTTTTTCCTCTGTTTTCCTCTCGACCAATCATTGTGGCCCCGCCTCCTTCCCGCTCTCCTCCAATCAGAAGCTTCCCATGTCCGCCTCCCGCCGCTGGTCTGTCCAAACCCTCCATGATTGGCCGGTACAGCTCTCTGCCCCGCCCTCCAGTGCTCAGCTTGTTCTAACCTGCATGACTCTGATTGGCTGCTTCTCCTCCACTAACGCACTGAACCGCACATCATCATCATCATCGTCATCATCATCACGTTCATCCTGACCTGTGTGTTGGGCTCTGGCCCGGTTCCGGCTCGGCGGCCGGTCACCGGGTCCAGACGGTTCTGTTTGCAGCTCAAACATCCCAACAGTTCTGAGGTCCAATGTTCTCATCAGAAGGGAAAACTTGTCGATGGTTCTGGATCAGAACCAAAATCCAACATCTTTTTTCTCACAACAATAAAAAGCTGTTTCCTCCAGGTTCTGTCCAGGTTCAGGTACTGGACCTGGACAGAACCTTCAGCTCTTGGTTCTGGTGTCTTGGTACTAAACTTCCTGGGTGAACGTCAAACCCGACAGAGGTATGAATACTTTTGGGCTTACCTGGATTTATTCCCAGTGATGATGCGATGCGCTGAGAGGTTTCCACCAGCGCCACCTGGTCCGGCCCGGTTGTTTTGTTAACAGGCTTTTCCATGGAGCGAACACAGAACCATCCAGAACCGGGTTTATGGTTCTGACCCATTTCCTTGAAGCATAATGCTTCCCCCGCCGTTCCTGAAGGTAGCGCTGGTGTTCCTCCAGAACCGGTCCATCACAGTACAGAGTGGTACCGGTCAGCAGGCTCCACCCACAGCTACATGCTGATGTGGACTGCTGCAAGACCCAGGATTCTGGTTCTGTTCCACAAGGAACCTACCAGACTGGACCCTGGTTCTGTTGTCCAGTTCGGACGGTCAGGAAGAGGCGGAGCTACTGGTTCCTAACTGGGAACCACTTCCTGTTGGACTGTTTCCAGCTGAAACAAGAAGAAACCATCAAACTGGACCACAAGGTGATTTCGACTGGGAAGTCTCTGTCTAACCAGTGACTGTGCGGTCCGGTTCGGTCCGGTTCTACCCCAGGTAGTGAGCTGTGTTCCTCGCTGGGCGGGTTAGGGTTAAGTACAGCTGGGTGTGCTGTGGTGGCGCAGTGGTTAATGTAACCCAAGTTACATTCTAGGATTATTAGGATTTGAAATAATCCAAATTAAAGTCAATCCAAGTGATTTCTTAAAAACTAGGTTCGTCTGCTGGAGGAGGTGGCAAATTGTAAAAACACAGACAAGTAGATGGTGCAAAATCAGTGAGTTGTATTGATATTTACAATATATCCAAATTAGTCCACAATTTAGAGTTCAAAGGGTTCCTTAATCCAAGAAAGTCAATCAATCTTTGTTGATGATGAAAGGAAAAACAAAAAATAAATATCCAGTTCCGTCAGTGAAGACTGTTGGGCCGAATCTCCAACCAGTTCGGAAGTTTTCACAGATGATAGGTGTTGTATCTCCGGATCCGCTCATACGGTCAGCTCGCCAGTCTGGTCAGCATGAAGCCAGACAATCCGTGATGCATCTCAACCCTTCAGCCACTCCTTGAGCGGAGGGGGGTCTGCAACACCCCTGGCCTGTGTAAACGGGCCTAAATAATCAACATGTATTTTCTAATTACAGGAGTTTACATAATTAAATGCAACTTATGCAAATTCAAGTTACTCTTTTCACAACAATAGTTTCAATAAGCATTTCAATTTGAATGCGCTTTAGATCGGCGTCAGCTACTTAACAGCTGGGGAGGCTAGTGCTAGCATGCTAGCTCCCGAACAAACACTCACCAGTTCCCTCTTGACAAACCGTGATCGTTTCAACTTTTAGCCGAATGTTCACGTCTGTAAGTTAACAGAGGCACACGACTGATAGATGTACAATCCACATTTGAAAACCGCTTTGGGAACAGAAGCCTACCTGCACGTCGGAGTCCGACAGCGTCTCCTACCTGGGTGCGATTCAGCAGCAATATAAGCGGTAGGACGCTGACGTGCAGCTGTCACATGACGTTGAAACATCGCGAGAAGAATGTTCTCGCTTGGTTTGTGTTAAATTAAGGAAAGGAGGATTTTAATTTAATCTTTAAATAAAAATAAATAAAATTAGATCTAACAAAATAGACAAATAAAAAACTGAATTTAACAGAAAAATTATCCTGGTTACATTAAGCACAGACCACATAAGGCTGTCGCAGGTTCGATTCCCAGCCAGGTGACCTTTGCCTCTTCCCTCTCATTACCAGATTTCCTGTCTTACCACTTTCAAATAAAAGCCAGTAGAGCCAAAAAAAATGTAATTTCTGGCCCAAAGAGGCTCCAGGGAAACTCCTTTCCCTCTGAGCTGAGCAGAACCAACCCAGGGGTTCTGGACTGGGTGGTTCTTGGTCCGTTTTGAACACATAAGCTAAGCTAACTCAGTAACTCCTGCCTGCTGCCCTTACTAACCTTTGACCTGTCCAGGTGAGTTGTGTCTCACCTGCTATGAAGTAATTTGGCTCTTGAGGCTGACGAGATGTTCACACTGAGATCAGCAGAACCAGCTGCCTGGACCTGCTGGTGAATCGGGTCCAGAGAACACGGTTCTGCTAGACCCATCCTTGCACCACTTCCTGGATCCAGAGATCCTGCGGTGGTTCCGGTGGTCCGGACACTCAGTGTGAACAGCCTCTGCTGTGATCCTGAAGCCGTTTAATCAGCTGCTGTTTTGTCTCCTCGGCCGGCCGTCCCCGTCCTCCTGTCTGTCCGTGTCTCCGTCAGAAATCGCGGCGCTTCAAGACGAAGCGGGAAGGAGCAGAGTACAGCAGCCGACCCATCAAGCTGGCCGGGAAGGTCATCATCCAGGAGATCTCCTGCCTGCTGCCTGTGCACAAGGCTCTGGGAGAGAGCTACATGTGAGTCCCTGCATCCTCACATCTCTCTCAGAGACACTGTCCCTGTCCCCAGACCGGAACCAGCTGTCTCCATCCTCTGGATACAAAGCCAATGTCCGCCTCACAGAGAACCCTTACAATCTGTCGCAGTGAGGATGGGGGCATGTGGTTGCATCTGCTGTGGGACAGTCTGGATGAAGGACTGTGTCCTCTCCATCGGGCCGTCCAACCTGAATGTCTGTTTGTCTTCCTCAGTCTGAATATGAACGACATTCAGGAAATGTGTCAGAAGAACGCAGCAGCAGCACTCGCAGTGGGACGCAGAGACCTGGCCAAGGTGAGCATACCTGCATCTCCTCGCAGGTTCTCAGAAGCATTCACACCGCCTGAACCTCTCCAGTCTCCATCCTGACCATTAGTGGTCTACTGGTGGTCTACTGGTGGTCTACTGGTGGTCTACTGGTGGTCCACAACCTTCACACAGTCTATGGTGTGCAGGTTTGGGCTCTGGCGTCTGCTGCCACAAGTCAGGACCTGAGTCCAGATTCTGACCCGGACACAGAGACGCCCTGGGCCAGACACCCATTTGGGCGCCACCTGCTGGAGACGCTGTGAGTTTGCAGAAGGTGATCATATGTTGGTGTGGAGGAACGTAAAAGCTGAGATTTCTCTATTACAACCCATCAGTTTGGATCACTACAGTCAGATGAGCGACGTCCAGACTCTGGCCATGCTCTGCAGCGTGTTCAGGACTCAGGCTCCGCCCCCTGACTGCTGCTCGCTGTACGGACACCACGGCTCCCGCCTCCACTCCCGATACGTAAGTCTGCGTGTGGTTGGAGCGCCCCCTGCTGGAGCAGATTCAGTGATGTTCCTCCTTTGTGTTCAGCCCAGCTACACCTCCAGCTCCATCACGTCCGGCTCCTGTTCCAGCACCTCCGACTCCATCGCAGCGACCTGGACCACAGGTGAGCCTCTAAAGCTCCACCCGCTGGCCGCCCTAACCCCCACAGCTCCCCCCGCTGGCCGCCCTAACCCCCACAGCTCCCCCCGCTGGCCGCCCTAACCCCCACAGCTCCCCCCGCTGGCCGCCCTAACCCCCACAGCTCCCCCCGCTGGCCGCCCTAACCCCCACAGCTCCCCCCGCTGGCCGCCCTAACCCCCACAGCTCCCCCCGCTGGCCGCCCTAACCCCCACAGCTCCCCCCGCTGGCCGCCCTAACCCCCACAGCTCCCCAGCTCCCCCCGCTGGCCGCCCTAACCCCCACAGCTCCCCCCGCTGGCCGTCCTAACCCCCACAGCTCCCCAGCTCCCCCCGCTGGCCGCCCTAACCCCCACAGCTCCCCCCGCTGGCCGTCCTAACCCCCACAGCTCCCCCCGCTGGCCGCCCTAACCCCCACAGCTCCCCCCGCTGGCCGCCCTAACCCCCACAGCTCCCCCCGCTGGCCGCCCTAACCCCCACAGCTCCCCCCGCTGGCCGTCCTAACCCCCACAGCTCCCCCCGCTGGCCGCCCTAACCCCCACAGCTCCCCCCGCTGGCCGTCCTAACCCCCACAGCTCCCCCCGCTGGCCGTCCTAACCCCCACAGCTCCCCCCGCTGGCCGCCCTAACCCCCACAGCTCCCCCCGCTGGCCGCCCTAACCCCCACAGCTCCCCCCGCTGGCCGTCCTAACCCCCACAGCTCCCCCCGCTGGCCGTCCTAACCCCCACAGCTCCCCCCGCTGGCCGCCCTAACCCCCACAGCTCCCCCCGCTGGCCGTCCTAACCCCCACAGCTCCCCCCGCTGGCCGCCCTAACCCCCACAGCTCCCCCCGCTGGCCGCCCTAACCCCCACAGCTCCCCCCGCTGGCCGCCCTAACCCCCACAGCTCCCCAGCTCCCCCCGCTGGCCGCCCTAACCCCCACAGCTCCCCCCGCTGGCCGTCCTAACCCCCACAGCTCCCCCCGCTGGCCGTCCTAACCCCCACAGCTCCCCCCGCTGGCCGTCCTAACCCCCACAGCTCCCCCCGCTGGCCGCCCTAACCCCCACAGCTCCCCCCGCTGGCCGCCCTAACCCCCACAGCTCCCCAGCTCCCCCCGCTGGCCGCTCTAACCCCCACAGCTCCCCCCGCTGGCCGTCCTAACCCCCACAGCTCCCCCCGCTGGCCGTCCTAACCCCCACAGCTCCCCCCGCTGGCCGCCCTAACCCCCACAGCTCCCCCCGCTGGCCGTCCTAACCCCCACAGCTCCCCCCGCTGGCCGTCCTAACCCCCACAGCTCCCCCCGCTGGCCGCCCTAACCCCCACAGCTCCCCCCGCTGGCCGCCCTAACCCCCACAGCTCCCCAGCTCCCCCCGCTGGCCGCCCTAACCCCCACAGCTCCCCCCGCTGGCCGTCCTAACCCCCACAGCTCCCCCCGCTGGCCGCCCTAACCCCCACAGCTCCCCCCGCTGGCCGCCCTAACCCCCACAGCTCCCCCCGCTGGCCGTCCTAACCCCCACAGCTCCCCCCGCTGGCCGTCCTAACCCCCACAGCTCCCCCCGCTGGCCGCCCTAACCCCCACAGCTCCCCCCGCTGGCCGCCCTAACCCCCACAGCTCCCCCCGCTGGCCGTCCTAACCCCCACAGCTCCCCCCGCTGGCCGTCCTAACCCCCACAGCTCCCCCCGCTGGCCGCCCTAACCCCCACAGCTCCCCCCGCTGGCCGCCCTAACCCCCACAGCTCCCCCCGCTGGCCGCCCTAACCCCCACAGCTCCAACCCTTTTTGTCTGTGTTTCAGTCAGAGACCCCGAGCATAGCGCTCCCTGGGGGGAGTCTTCTCCTGACGAATATCGCTATGGCAACCAGAGCTACACGGACCCTCGGGAGCGAGAGCGGGAGCTGCACGACATGAACAAGAGGTGAGTTTCCTCCTCGGCTCTAAATCAAGGCTTCGGTCTTCCTTTGGACCCGCCGAGCAGAACAGGTGTTGCATTAAAATCTGTGACCCATCACTTTCTGTGACCACAGGGGGCGACAGTGTTCAAGTACGTCTTGAAAACGTACTTGTGTGAATTTGGTTATTTGAGGGATAAATATTATTTCAAGTGAGATGTGACTGTAACACTAAAAACTGTTAAAAACTACCAGAGCACCAGTTTATTAAACAGCCACAGTTGGTTTACATATTTTAACGACGTGACGGTCCGACAGTGTTCAGCCTCAAATACAAAATAATACATCATATTTTCTCCATCGATGCGACGGTAATAAGTTACCATCCCAGCTGTATCAGTATGTACGCAGTTTACCTAAATACTTGTTCTTGTTGGTCTTTAAGACGTACTTGCACGCTATCGCCCCCTGCGGTCACAAAAAATGATGAGTCACAGATGTTCGAGCCGGAGCTGTTGTTGAGACAATGTCACTTCCTGTTCCTGCCAGGCTGCTGGACCCGGCCAACACGCTGCAGTTCGACGACTTCAAGAAGAGCTACGGTGAAATCCTGTACCGCTGGGGTCTGGGCGACAAGCGGGCCGACGTCCTCAAGTTCACGGCCGGCCCGCCAGAACCGCACAAAGGAATCGGTACGTTTCCCTCAACGGTCCGGCTGGGTCTGGTTCTGGTTCTGACGGGTCCGTTTCCCTGCAGAGTTCGGGCTGTACTGCTGCCACTGCCGCAGCCAGGCGCGCGGGACGCAGTGCGCCGTGTGCAAGCGGCTGACCTTCCAGTGCGCCGTGTGCCACGTCGCCGTGCGCGGCTCCTCCAACTTCTGCCTGAGCTGCGGCCACGGCGGCCATACTGGACACATGATGGACTGGTTCCGGCGCCAGGACGAGTGTCCGGCCGGCTGTGGCTGCCGCTGCCTGCTGCAGAGCACCTTCTGACACCGCCGCTGCTCAATAAAACCCATGAATTTCTCAGCTGCTGTCGTTTCTACTTCCTGTTCATGTCGCTGCTGGTTTCAGTTCTTTACTCCAAAATATTTCACTTAGCAGTTCCATAAAAGAACTGAAGGAAGGGACCAAGGAAGGGACTCAAAATGTTAAACGATTGTTTCCTGGAGATGGTAGATTTATCAACCCAAATGGAAATCAGAGAGAAAGCAAAAGAGACAAAGTTAAACCAAACAGCACAGTCAGTCTGCAGATTAATAATCTACAGAAATAAGATTAATAATCTGTAAATTATTAATCTTACTGAACAAAGCAAAAGCCACTACAATGAAGAAAACTCTGACTCTTTGACGACCAGAACGTCATTTCCTGTTTCCTGTGATGCCACTCATGAGACGCTGGCGACTGATTGGGCAGCCAGCACAGCCCTGTTTCCTTCAGACCAATCACACAGACCGGTGCAGAGGAAGCCCCGCCCCCTGGTCATTGTAATTAATCTGTATTTATATTATTGAAAGATTTTATTCATTTTATTTTCTCACTTCCAAACCTAAAATGAAACAAAGTAAACAAAAACGATGTAAATTAGAAAAATGTTCAAATTTAAACCTGAAAAGAACAGCAGGTCAAAGGTCAAAGTTCAGAGAAAAAGGATTGAATGGGTCATGTGACACAGCATCATCATGTTGTTCTGAAGGCTTCGAAACCATGGTAACGCATCATGTGACATCCCCGGGCCCATTCGAAGATGTACATAGCAAACATGGGATGCTCACTCTGCTCCTGTTTCTGAGCTCATCAGACGTCGCTGCGCTCTCCACCAATCGGAGGAGACGGGCAGGGTGACGGCGGTGGCTGGAGGCGGAACGTGGGCGGAGCTTTGAGGCGGCAGAAGACGCAGCGCGTCAGCAGGTCAGAGGTCAGCAGTCTGGACACCGGGAACGGCCTTCCACACTCTTCACACTGCAGACAGAGACAGCGAGAGAGTCGTCATGGCAACCACAGAAGAGCTAGTCCGCCATGTTGGTGAGCAGAACCAGAACCGGGTCACCAGAAAACGTCCTCACCTTCAGGATCTGGACCCCTGTTCCCTCTCCGCTTTTGATCTGCATCACCTCGGGGATCTGCTCCACGTTCTGCACATCCCACAGCCGGACGCTGCCGTCCTGCAGGTCAAAGGTCAAAGGTTAACGCGCAGCAAAGCCGAAGGACAGCCTAAAGCAGGGGTGTCCAAAGTGGGTCCTCGAGGGCCGGCATCCTGGATGTTTTAGTTCTCTCCCTGGTTTATCACATCTGAATTACATAATGGCTCATTAGAAGGTCTAAGAAGACCATTGACATGCTGAAAAGGTTCTTACTGCCACCAGGGAGAGAATAGAACCTGCAGGGTGCCGGGCCTCCAGGACCCACTTTGGGCCCCCTGGCCTAAAGTATTCACACCCATTCAGAAGAACCAGTGATCAGAAACATGCTGCAGCCAGAGGGGGCGCCACTGAGCGCTGAATTCAAAGACATGCCACACTTTTCAGATTGTTCAAACCCATGTTTCACTTCTCAGCTCTGCTCTGCCTCCTGCTGGTTAAAACAAAATACTGCAGGCTGACGAAAAGATCAGGCGCTGTGAATACTTTCTAAGAATCCAGCTTGTCTTTAAGAAACAGGAAGCCAACCTTGGAAGAAGAGACAACCAGCTTCCTGTCAGCGCTGAGAGACACGTCCGTCACCCAATCAGAGTGGCCCTGGAAATAAACACACATCAGCTGATCTACAGAAATCATCAGATATTGGTCTCCTCAGGAAACACGCGGCGGGTTCTCGTCACCCTCAGAACCAGAGTCCGGCAGAGCGAGGACGGATCCCACAGCGCCACGGTCCGGTCGTAGGAGCCAGAAACCAGCAGGTCAGCTGAGGAAACCCAGAGGGGACAGGAAGGACCAGAAACTGTCCATTATCAGAACCAGAACCCAGTTACCAGAACTGGTTTAGTCCGTCATCAACAGACACCTTTTACCGGACGTTCCCGTTATACTCAGTGTTTTCAAAAATGATGGAGGCACAAAAACTGTTTCAGAAAGAACTCCAGATTTCTCTGTTTGGATGCAGTATTTCATCTGAGGAGTCCCTGAACGCCTCACCGTCCTTTAAAGCCTCACCGTCCTTTAAAGCCTCACCGTCCTTTAAAGCCTCACCGTCCCCTAACGCCTCACCGTCCTTTAACGCCTCACCGTCCCCTAACGCCTCACCGTCCTTTAACGCCTCACCATCCTTTAACGCCTCACCGTCCTTTAAAACCTCATCGTCCATTAAAGCCTCACCGTCCTTTAACGCCTCACCGTCTTTTAACGCCTCACCGTCCTTTAACGCCTCATCGTCCTTTAAAGCCTCACCGTCCTTTAACGCCTCACCGTCCTTTAACGCCTCACCATCCATTAAAGCCTCACCGTCCTTTAAAGCCTCATCGTCCTTTAAGACTCACCGTCCTTTAACGCCTCACCGTCCTTTAACGCCTCATCGTCCTTTAAGACTCACCGTCCTTTAACGCCTCACCGTCCCCTAACGCCTCACCGTCCTTTAATGCCTCATCGTCCTTTAAGCCTCACCGTCCTTTAACGCCTCACCGTCCCCTAACGCCTCACTGTCCTTTAACGCCTCACCGTCCCCTAACGCCTCACCGTCCTTTAACGCCTCATCGTCCTTTAAAGCCTCACCGTCCTTTAACGCCTCACCTTACTTTAACGCCTCACCGTCCTTTAAAGCCTCACTGTCCTTTAACGCCTCACCGTCCTTTAACACCTCATCGTCCTTTAAAGCCTCACTGTCCTTTAACGCCTCACCGTCCTTTAACGCCTCATCGTCCTTTAACGCCTCATCGTCCATTAAAGCCTCACCGTCCTTTAACGCCTCATCGTCCTTTAAAGCCTCATCGTCCTTTAAAGCCTCACTGTCCTTTAACGCCTCACCGTCCTTTAACGCCTCACCGTCCTTTAACGCCTCATCGTCCTTTAACGCCTCACCGTCCTTTAAAGCCTCACCGTCCATTAACGCCTCATCGTCCTTTAACGCCTCATCGTCCATTAAAGCCTCACCGTCCTTTAACGCCTCATCGTCCTTTAACGCCTCATCGTCCTTCAAAGCCTCACTGTCCTTTAACGCCTCACCGTCCTTTAAAGCCTCACCGTCCTTTAACACCTCATCGTCCTTTAACACCTCATCGTCCTTTAACGCCTCACCGTCCTTTAAAGCCTCACTGTCCTTTAACGCCTCACCGTCCTTTAACGCCTCATCGTCCTTCAAAGCCTCACTGTCCTTTAACGCCTCACCGTCCTTTAAAGCCTCACCGTCCTTTAACACCTCATCGTCCAGTAAAGCCTCACCGTCCTTTAACGCCTCATCGTCCTTTAACACCTCATCGTCCATTAAAGCCTCACCGTCCTTTAACGCCTCATCGTCCTTTAACGCCTCATCGTCCTTTAAAGCCTCACCGTCCTTTAACACCTCATCGTCCAGTAAAGCCTCACCGTCCTTTAACGCCTCATCGTCCTTTAACGCCTCACCGTCCTTTAACGCCTCACCGTCCTTTAACGCCTCACCGTCCTTTAACGCCTCATCGTCCTTTAACGCCTCACCGTCCTTTAACGCCTCATCGTCCTTTAACGCCTCACCGTCCTTTAACGCCTCACCGTCCTTTAACGCCTCATCGTCCTTTAAAGCCTCATCGTCCTTTAAAGCCTCACCGTCCCCTAACGCCTCACTGTTCTTTAACGCCTCACCGTCCATTAACGCCTCACCGTCCTTTAACGCCTCACCGTCCTTTAACGCCTCACCGTCCATTAACACCTCATCGTCCTTTAACGCCTCACCGTCCTTTAAAGCCTCACCGTCCTTTAACGCCTCACCGTCCTTTAACGCCTCACCGTCCATTAACGCCTCACCGTCCTTTAACGCCTCACCGTCCTTTAAAGCCTCACCGTACTTTAACGCCTCATCGTCCTTTAACGCCTCATCGTCCTTTAATGCCTCACCGTCCATTAACGCCTCATCGTCCTTTAACGCCTCACCGTCCTTTAAAGCCTCACCGTCCTTTAACGCCTCATCGTCGTTTAACGCCTCATCGTCCTTTAAAGCCTCACTGTCCTTTAACGCCTCACCTTCCATTAAAGCCTCACCGTCCTTTAACGCCTCACCGTCCTTTAACGCCTCATCGTCCTTTAACGCCTCACCGTCCTTTAACGCCTCACCTTCCATTAAAGCCTCACCGACCTTTAATGTCTCACCGTCCATTAAAGCCTCACCGTCCCCCAACGCCTCACCGTCCCTGAACGCCTCACCGTCAGCAGACAGGACGCAGCAGCTCACACTGCCCTCATGGCTGCCCTGCAGCGCCGTGCCGCCATTCGACCGGAACTGCCCCCCCTGAAGGTCCCACAGCTTCAGCGTCTTATCCCATGATGCCGTGCACAGGAAGTGCCCGTTGCCGTTGAAGCAGCAGCTGGAAATCACGTTGCTATGGTTACTGAGGGAGAGAGCAAACACAGATGATGAGAGATCTGGGGTACTTTCTATCGCCATGGAAACCATTCTGGTTCTGTAAGGTTGTCCTTGTTGTTCCTCTCCACTGTCACCACATGCTTGTTCAGGTTGAGTGAAGGACATAACTTTCTACTGAACCGGACCTGAGAGGTTCTGATGGAGAGAAGGGACAACAGCGCCTCCTAGAGCACAGAGAACTTCGCTGCACCAACCTGCAGATGGACATGGTCGTCCTCTTGGCCTGCAGGTCCCACAGCTTGATGGTCCGGTCTGCAGACACTGACGCCACCCGCTGGTCAGGAGGGTCGAATCGGACCCGTGTGATGGTGGAGCGGTGGTGGTCTGCGGGGGGACAAGAGCGGCGCATGAACGTCTCATGGGGACAGGTGGAGTCCAGTGTGCTGGGACGCCATCTTACTGCTGATGCGATGCAACATCTGGCCACCGGAAGCGCCGCAGACGTAGACGGTGTCCTGAGGCTCGGCGGCGCAGACCAGTAGCCGACCGTCAGATGAGCAGCTGCAGGACGTCAGCAGGCCGTCCAACTCCGTCTCCCACTGGACAGACAGACCGGAAACGGTCAGCAGGCCGTCCTCCCAGCAGGGGACGGTAGGAGGACAGGAGGAGGACAGCAGTTACCAGGACACGTCCCGTCTCCAGGTCCCAGGCCACCATCTTCCTGTCCCAGGACACCGTCACCATCCTGACACACACACACACACACACACACACGCACACACACACCTTAAGGTCTGCGTGTTATTCTGGATTAGTGTAAATGATCAGACTCGAGCTGTAGGAGGTGTGAGCCCAACCTGTTGTTGTTTGGGATCAGAGCACACTCAGTGACTGTTCTGCTGTGAACTCCAGCAAACAGCCTCAGAGGCCGGCCACTGTCTACATCCTGTAGAGGTCAGAGGTCAGCGCAGAGTCACACAGCAGGAACGAATGGAGAGCAGCAGTTTACCCAGAGGATGGCGCTGCCGTCCAACGAGCAGCTCAGGATGCTGCGGTCGCTGCAGCAGAACCGGGCTGCGGTGACGTCATCGCTGTGAGCATGTAGCACCTTCACTGGAACCTGCAGCACAAAACCAGTTCAGACTGAGAGCTGCAGCACAAAACCAGTTCAGACTGAGAGCTGCAGCACAAAACCAGTTCATACTGAGAGCTGCAGCACAAAACCAGTTCATACTGAGAGCTGCAGCACAAAACCAGTTCAGACTGAGAGCTGCAGCACAAAACCAGTTCATACTGAGAGCTGCAGCACAAAACCAGTTCTGACTGAGAGCTGCAGCACAAAACCAGCTCAGACTGAGAGATGCAGCACAAAACCAGTTCAGACTGGGGGATGCAGCACAAAACCAGTTCACGCTGGAACCTGCAGCACAAAACCAGTTCAGACTGGGAGATGCAGCACAAAACCAATTCAGACTGGGAGCTGCAGCACAAAACCAGTTCATACTGAGAGCTGCAGCACAAAACCAGTTCAGACTGAGAGCTGCAGCACAAAACCAGTTCAGACTGAGAGCTGCAGCACAAAACCAGTTCATACTGAGAGCTGCAGCACAAAACCAGTTCAGACTGAGAGCTGCAGCACAAAACCAGCTCAGACTGAGAGATGGAGCACAAAACCAGTTCATACTGAGAGCTGCAGCACAAAACCAGTTCAGACTGAGAGCTGCAGCACAAAACCAGTTCATACTGAGAGCTGCAGCACAAAACCAGTTCAGACTGAGAGCTGCAGCACAAAACCAGTTCTGACTGAGAGCTGCAGCACAAAACCAGCTCAGACTGAGAGATGGAGCACAAAACCAGTTCATACTGAGAGCTGCAGCACAAAACCAGTTCAGACTGAGAGCTGCAGCACAAAACCAGTTCATACTGAGAGCTGCAGCACAAAACCAGTTCAGACTGAGAGCTGCAGCACAAAACCAGTTCATACTGAGAGCTGCAGCACAAAACCAGTTCTGACTGAGAGCTGCAGCACAAAACCAGTTCAGACTGGGAGATGCAGCACAAAACCAGTTCAGACTGGGAGCTGCAGCACAAAACCAGTTCAGACTGGGAGCTGCAGCAGACCAGTTGAAGACCAGCTGACTTTTCTTGCTGCAGCATCAGCACCTGATCAGCTTCTTCTGTTGCTTCATGGAGTCGAAACAAAAGTGGATACTAAACATCGTCAGCATCAGGAATCACTTTAATGCAAAGTTACATGAAATGCATCATTATTGACAGAATGGCCGTTCTGACCTTCAGCGGGTCACTGAAACCAAACAGGGTGAAGCTGCAGGAAACCCTCAAACGCCTACGAAGCTGAAGTTGGTTTCCAATACTAGCTTCCAATAGCTAAAGGGCGATTCCACTTAATTTTTCACTACTTTCTGCTACTTTCCGCATCTTTAATCAACACTAGTTTAAAAACTACTACAGCTAGACACTTCAAACCTGGACTAGATTATTCTTCTCTAATAGCAGAATATTTAAAACCATGTTTGGGATTTGTGAAACCTTTTTCTGATTTGTGAAAACTCAAGAAAGTTTGAAAATCACAATTTTTTGGCATCTCTTTCATACTAGAACTGCTCTAATTAAAAAAACTACAACACCTAGACACTTCAAACCTGGAATAGGTTGCATATTCTTCAAGCAGAATATGTAAAACCATGTTTGGGATTTGTAAAACAGTTTTCTGATTTGTGAAACTTCCAAAAAGTGCGATATCACCACTTTTTGTTTTTATCTCGGTCACACAAGAACTGCTCTAATTGGGGCCTGCCCATAGAAATGCATAGGGAGAGCAGTGACTGACTTGCAAAGCAGGTCATTCACTGCCTCCATGCATTGCATGGCAGGCACCTATTGTTCTACACCCAATAAAATCTCTCTTTATTATTTATTATTTATCTTTATTATTGCGCAGCAAGGCAGTTCATTAACATTAGCACAAACATTAGTATTTCACTGCCCCCCACTAGTGCACAGCCTTGCGTGCATTAGCATTAGCCTTTTACCTAAAATAACCTATTTGTTAAATTTCTTAATTATTTGCCATGTTTAGTATACTGAATGGAGTAAGTCAATGACAGAGAACATGCTAATGATGGCCCACATACTAGTCTTCATGCTAACATTAGCATTTTGTCAAATTTTAGTTTATGCATTAAGTTTTACATACTGAATGGTACAAGTACAGCTTAGTCCACATGCTTCTGACTCTCCACAGGTTATTGACTACATTGTAGCTTTCTTTAGCATTAATGCTAATTTTTAGCATCAGAACACTGGGTCCAAACCGACGGGCACACTTTGGCAGGCCCCATTTAAATTTCTCCAGGAATTTTCTAGTTCCAAATCTACAACACCTAGACTCTTCAAACTTGGACTAAATTATTCTTCTCTAATAGAATATTTAGAATCATGTTTGTGATTTGTGAAACCTTTTTCTGATTTGTGAAACTTCACTTAACAGACCCCAGCAAAAGATCTGTCCTTCCAACAGCCATCACCATCTACAATAACTCTTTGAAAAATTAATGAGCTACACCAACATTTTATTTCCCATTAGGGTTAATAAAGTGGTTTTGAATTAGAATTGAATTTGAAAAAAAACTGCATGGAACATATATGAATAGTAATCTGATCTTTAGTGAAGTTTCACAAATCACATAAAGGTTTCACAAATTCCAAACATGGATTAAAATATTCTGCTATTAGAGCAGAATAATATAGTCCAGGTTTGAAGAGTCTAGGTGTTGCAGTTTTGGAGCTGGAGTGACCAATATCCAAAAAATGTCCGAAATCAGCCTTTATTTAAGTTTCACAAATCAGAAAAAGGTTTCACAAATCACAAACATGGTTTTAAATATTCTGCTATTAGAGCAGAATAATCTAGTCCAGGTTTGAAGAGTCTAGGAGTTGTAGTTTTTAAACTAGAGTTGATTATAGATGCAGAAAGTAGTGAAAAATTAAGTGGAATCGCCCTTATGTATTGGAAGCTAGAATGGGCTATATATGTTATGCCACGAGAGGTGGTGACGTATTTCCGTTTGAGTTTATTCCACATAGGTTGGTTCCGGGTCCTGCTTGCTCCTATTGTTTTTAGCCAAAGCTGCAAGATCTGTACCATGAAAAAGACGCAAAACTTAAAATATCTGTGAGCTGCTGGTACAACGACTGAGTTTTGTGGTGTGCCGTTGTGTCCAGTAATTAGCCGGTACCATCCGGTGCTTAGTTTTTTCATTTTCCAGCTGATATCAAGGCGACAGCGGACTGTAGCCAAAACTTAGCCACTACAGCTAACACGCGGTTTGTAGCTGCCTGCTATTTCAAAGCTTGAGGATATTGAAGATCCAGCGTCAGAAATGGGAAGATGGGGGATATAAAGGGAGTTGTACGTGGTTCGTTTAGTGCACAGGTGTCAAACTCCAGTCCTCGAGGGCCGGTGTCCTGCAACTTTTAGATGTGCCTCTGCTGCACCACACCTGAATAGAATAATTAGGTCATTAGCAGGACTCTGGTGAACTTACCTACACAAGGAGGAGGTAATTAAGCCATTTCATTCCAGTGTTTTGTACCTGTGGTACATCTAAAAACTGCAGGACACCGGCCCTCGAGGACTGGAGTTTGACACCCCTGGTTTAGTGGAATAATTTGTTGGAGGAAAATAATGCCGGAGGAAATCCACTGCAACGGGAACAGGCTGAGAACAGAGGCAGCGATTCGGCACAAGGTAAGTCAATATGTGTGTTGATGCATTTGTGTTATATGGAGTATGAAATTATTTTTAGGCAGCTCTTTAGTTTTTGTTTCTATGACATATATAAAATACATTTAACATGCAGTCGGAGCGACGAGCCCCTCCGATACTGAGCAGGTAATTTAAGAACAGCCGAGAGCAGCAACGCTTCAGCCCGATCCAAACCACACAGGTAGTCGGTCAGATTAAGGTCCAAAACCTTCAATTTACAGCCGTTTAACTTTCACCGATCCACATGAAAAACCCACAGAACAAATGGTACAAATCACGTATTTCCCAAATACCGAACATATGACATCTACCTTTGCTGTTTCATAATTATAATCCACATTAGAGTGAATTTTTCCACTTGGCTGCTATCATCTGTTCTTGCGTTACCCAACGTAATTTCTCTTTTTTCCCTCTGAGATTCTGCTTAGAAAATGAAGTTATGAAGTTACATCCTCCTGCTGCTTTTTGTTTTTAAAATGGTAAATTTAGGTTTGCCTTGACTTTTATAAACTAATGCCTCTATGCATCATTTTTTGTATTACTGTTGGTACAGATATCAGCTGAACACTGTGCTTTGTCTGCTAGTAGTTTAAATTAATTTCAGCTGCACACTTTCAAAAGAGTATTCAGATTTTAACATGCATTTCTAAGTAGTATTTTACTTCACTCTTACTCAGTGACTTCAGTGTTGTTACACCTCTGAAACAGTTTTTGCAGTTTCTTTGTGATACCAGAACTATTTCACTTAAACGTTTAATTTCCTGAGATATTGTCAATTTATTTTCAAGCAAAACTCTCAAAAAGAGCCGAGGATTTATTAGTTTTGATTATGTCGTTCAGCTAAATATGGACGCTTATTGTCTTTTTTGTGTGTTTTTAATTTTTCAGGTTTGCGTCGCAACACCTCGTGTTTCTGAGCCATGATCACAGTGCCGATTACCTTTCCAATGGATCCAAGCACCTGGACCTGCTGATGGCGTCCATCAGTCCACGGATCATCACAACGTGGACTAACTTTTTATTTACTTGGTTAAACTATGATCTTGAAACTGGAGCACCAGATATGCAAAAATCTTCCTGCAGACTTTGTTGGTTACCCTGACCTGCAGTCATCCTGGACGGGGCTGAGCCGCTCTTCCTCTCTCCTCTTCCTCTTCCTCTCTCCTCTTCCTCTCTCCTCTTCCTCTCTCCTCTTCCTCTTCCTCTCCTCCAGAGTGACGAGTTTTCATCACCAGTAAAGGCAAACAGGTCTGATGTCTGATTAGCTGCTAGAAAGTATCTTATATATTCACTGTTCATTTTGTTAT
The DNA here is from genome assembly GCF_051168715.1 of Poecilia mexicana. Taxonomy (NCBI): domain Eukaryota; kingdom Metazoa; phylum Chordata; class Actinopteri; order Cyprinodontiformes; family Poeciliidae; genus Poecilia; species Poecilia mexicana. The sequence continues at coordinate 19,833,798 of NW_028263392.1, forward strand.
CCTGTTTGTACCTACAATAAAATTGAATATCATTTGTAATACTCTACATTTTACTAACCTTTTTTCCCCATTTCTCAGTTTTTATGTTATATCAAGTATTTACATGTAGATCAGGAGTGAGATGTTAAAATGCAACACTTTTAGGTAATACCAGTAAAGAAATGTGAATATTAAGCAATATGTAATTAGTTATATAATTTAATATACTGAATAAGGCTGGACGATATGACTTACAAGATTTTTTTCATACCAGATTTGATTTTAATCGATTCCTCCCGTCCTCAATTCCTATAATAAAATCACAGAAAATACTTTCAAAAAGTGCCTTTATTTCAACCATCTGTTCTGTGAGTTGTATAAAGGAGCATAACGGTCAGGATACAAGATTTTTTAACTGCAAAATGCAGTCATCGTTACAGCAGAATAAAGATGCAATTTTATAACAATGTCTTAAAATTACAAGAAGTTGTTTTAATGAGAAATAAAGATTCAGATTGATCTGACTAACCAGCTCAGTCCATGTGGTTCTGACATTTGTCAGTAATCAACAGGATGTACATTTCCACCTCAACTGACCAGGTAAGCATTAAGGTAAAAATAAAAAATAGAGCAAATACTGTAAACAAAATGGAAAAAGCAACTGATAGAAATACTTTCTATATAAAGAAAAACAAAAACGTTAATAGCAGGAGAAAAGTTGTTGGCAACATTAGCTGAGCCGATCTCTCCCTCCAGGAAGCCATCAAACAGAACTCTGTCCAACTCCAACTATAATAAAGATTTAAAAAAAGAAAGAAAACAGGAAGTTAAAATAACAATGCCACTTTAATAATTCAGATCTAATGCGTTCTGGAATCTATTATTGATATTTTACAAATTTCACAAATCAATTAGAAGGTTTCACAAATGTTTTATTTATTCTGCTGTTGGTACAGAATAATCTAGTTAGGTTTGAAATGACTAGGTGTTGTAGTTTTTAAAAGCTCAAGATGGTGAAAAATTAAGTGTAATCGCCCTTTAGCTATTTTCCGAATTAGATGCTACATTGGGAAGCTAACTTCAGCTTCGACTGATAGCTTGGACACAATATAGACAGATCTCTATATGTTTATATAGATATATATCTATAAAGCATAGATATGTAGATTCCACACTGCACAGATAATCAAACCACTGAACGTTTACATAGCACCTTTGTAAGCTTGTCCCTGTTAGCTACGTCAGACATGAGGCATTATGGTGAATACAAACGATTTATTAACTTACCTTTGAAGTTATTGTGAAGTTTTGACACATCCAGTTTAAATCCTTTGTTGTTGTTGGAGCGTTTCAGGACGTCTGAATAATTTTATAGGCATCATTAATAGTCCTGCAGCGACTGAGGAGCCACTGTTAACATACTGCTGCCTGCGCACCGGAAGCAGGCTATGTGGAAAAAAAATGCGGAAGTGCTAAAACGGAAGTCCGTGGCATATACCCCATTGGAAACCAACTTCAGCTTCGTCAAACGCCTCACGGCTGAGGCACCAGAGATCCTTGATGGAGACAGGACGCTTCACTCTAATGGACTTCAGCCAAAGGTGTCTGCACTGGGGGGGGTTCACTAACTTTTTCCTCAAGTATGAACACACATTTTCTGTTAAACGAATAAAAGGTGAAATCTTTTTTTTTTTTTTTACCAGGAATTCAATCCTTTCTTTTGTTCTTTCAGAGTGAATAGTTTGTTTCGAGATGATTGGAATTCATTCAGTTCAACCTTAACATAATTTTGTTCACAGATGCAGAAAAAGCGGCCCTGAATGTAACTTTAAGCTAAAGCTAACTCGTACAGGTAGAAGTCACCTGAGACTCTTCGCTCCACTCTGCTCCTTCGTCCTCCTGCGGGCTTCCTCCTCCTCCGGGAGGCTGCTGCACTACCACAGGCTCCAGCTTTAGCCAAGTTATTTCTAATAAAACCCTAAACGAAGATAAAAGACCGTGAAGCCGACGAAGCTACTTGTTAGCTGTTGCCGTAGCGACGTGTTTGAGATGGTGCGTTCAAGAGCCGTGAGACAAACTGTTCAGACAGCTGTACAAATAGGAAATATAAAAAAAAAGTTATTTATAATACGTATGCATACATATTTTAAATGTTTACATCTAAAATACATTCTTAAAAATATTCCATATCTGTGTCATATTTTTTATTTTATACTTTTACATATGTGTTTATATATTTATATTTTTCGCTATCAGAAGGTTCTTCCAGCCTTCAGCTCTTCCTCCCTCCAGGAAGCTGGAACTCCTCAGCCTGATAGAGAAATCTCTGACCCAATGGGAATGCTTCAACCTGGTCAGGTGAAAGGAACTGACACATCACAGCTGGACTCCTCTGGACCAGAACCCAGAAGAACCAGGTTTGCTCAGTGCACAGCAGGACACTGCAGAGTCCAACTGACCATGAAGGCACCACCACCACTCAGATGATTCAAGTGTTTATTAGACAGCAGAAGAAGAGAGGCTCTGGGGGTCACCAGGTGTTCAGGGTCCGGATGCTCTTCAGCCTGGAACCAGGTCAAAGACAGGTCTGGTTAGAACAAGATGGGCTGGTCCGACAGAACCCTGAAGCTCTCTGTGACCTCTGACCTTCTCAGCAGGTCGTCTGTGGAAGGCTGAACGCCTTCGCTGTCCTCAGAGCTGCTGGACTCCTCCTCCCGACTCTTCTTCTGCTGCTTCGCCTTGTGCTTCCTGTGTTTCTTCTTCTGCAGAAACAGAGAGAGAAGCTGAGGCGGGGCCCGCAGGAGCCGATGCGCTCTCTTCTTCATCTTCCTCTACCTTCTTCTCCTTCCTGTGTTTCTGCTGCTTCTTCTTCTGCTTCTTCTCTTTGCTCCTCCTGCTGCTCCTCTGGTAGGCGGCGATGGCGCCTCCTGTGGCTGAACAGGAGAACAACAGGCAGACGTTTTAAAGGGGCAGTGTTCTGTTTTCCAGCACATAGTTCCATTTTAGAACAACTATTTTACTGTCAGTTATAAAAATTCTTTATATATCAAATACTACTTCCTGTTTTAACATCATGAAATTGGGCCTCTGTCTCTTTAAGAAGCTCCTGCTCTTCCTGAAGCTACGCCTCCAGGAAGACATCCAACATGGCTCCTCTATTAACCCTTTAACGTTTTTACCAGCGTTGCTCTGAGCAGCAGCTCCTATAATGAGCTCAGCAGCTGTTTGCTAATTGCTGCTGGCTAGTCTGAAGGAGCTGAGAGGGGGAGGAGCTGCGCCTCAAAGGCGGGGCTAGGTCCACCCAGGCGTTTAGCAGCTGAATGGTTGCCATGGAGATTAAAGGATTTCTCACCGTCAGCTGCTGAAGGAGGCGGCAGCTTGGGTCCAAACTCCTCGTCTTCCTCCCGGCTTGGCATCTGGGAGGAAGAGGAACTGAGAGCCAGAGGCATGCTGGGAAAATCCACAGGGGACGAGAGGACAGGACCTGCAAGGCGGCTGGAGGACGAAGAGGAGGCAATGCCAAACAAATTCACCGGTTCTTCGTCTCCCTTTGCCTCCTCGTCTTCATCGCCGTCTTCCTCTGATGAAGAGGAGGACTTCTCCTCGGAGGAGCTGATGAAGATGGCTCTGAACAGATCCATAGGCGGCCGTTCTTCCTCCTCCTCCTCTTCCTCCTTGGCTGTGTACGGCTCTGCTGGCGGCCCCTGCAGGAGAAACAGAGGTTATGGTCCAGAACCAGGAGCAGAAGCAGAAACAGAAGCAGTCGGACCTGAGGAGGAGACGGGCGGTGATCTGGCGCCGGCCCGGAGGGTTCGGACCCGGCCTGGTTCTGGGTGTGGCCCGTCTCCTTGGAGATGTCCCACCTGGACTTTTTCTCCTCCAGAGGCTTTGGAGGAGCTGCAGAGCCACAACAGGACAAAGTGTCGGCACCCTGTGAACTTGGACCCGGCCAAGAGCAGATCTGCTTGGCAGCATCATGCTGTGGGAAGACGGACTCAAAAACCTGAGACTGGGGTCAAAGGTCAGGACGCGGCCTAGTTAAACTCCAGACATGACTGGTGCTGCAGCTAACACGGGTTCTACTGGGTTCTGACCCTGCCACACTACGTCACAGAAAACCATCTGAGGCTTCCTGATGGATCAGCGCTGCATTCGGATCCAGAACCGGCTCTGAGGCGTCAGAGATCCGGTTCCAGACCGGCCGGACCCACCTGCCACCTCCTGGCGCTCCGAGACCGTCAGGAAGTCGAAGACGGAGAACTTGTCCCTTTTGACCTTCGGTAGCCCGACCAGGGCCGACCTGGGGACCAATGAGAGTCAGAGCTCAGCTCCAGTCTGGTTCTGGTCCGGTTCCTGTCTGGCTCTTACCCGGGATACGGGTCGGGGACGTTGAACCTCTTGCACAGCAGCCGGTCCGGATGCCACTCCAGAGTCTCTCTGGTCAGCTTCCCAAACGTCCTGCTAGCCGCCTGCTGGCCGTCGCCCTGGCAACCAGACAGAGCGGTGAGGGGGAAGAGGGCGAGGAAGAGGAGCTGAGGAAGAGCGGCGCCCTACCTGCTGGTCGCGGCCGGCGTCCCCGGCGTCCACGGCGTCCCCGGCGTCCACGGCGTCCCCGGCGTCCACGGCGTCCGGCTGCTGGGCGCGGGTGAAGCGGGACGACAGCGAGGAGGAAGACGGCCGATACAAGATGGAGGCCCTGAGGAACTCCTCACGCTCGCGGCCGCGCTCCCACTCCGTCATGGCCGGGTCCAGACTCTGCTCCAGGGCGCCTGCGGGACACGGGACCCGGTTCAGGCCAGGTCCGACTCAGAACCACCAGAACCTGCTGGCTGACTCAGGTCAACAGGTTCCCCAGGTAGCTGCGCTCGGTTCTGACATCACTTCCTCCTACCTGTGTCACCCTGCTGCAGACGGCTCAGGTAGCGCTCATAGCGCGCCTGCTTCCCCGGCGTTTTCTCAAACGGCTTGAAGCTCTGCGAGGAAGAGGAAGAGGAAGAAGAGGAGCCTCTCCAGGCCACCAGCGCCTCCTGCTGGAGGCCGGAGAGGGGCGGAGCCTGGGACGCGTCCTGGGAGGGCATCTGGGCGGCGGCGGTCCGGAGGCTGAGCAGGCGCTGACGGTCCTCAGGTCGCAGCAGGTCCATGACAGAACCAGGTCCAGAACCAGAACCTGAACCGGGTCAGAGACGGGACGTTTACGGACCATCACACCCAACACAGGGCAACTGCGCGATGACGTCACCCTGACCATGTGACCCAGGGCAGATTGTAGTGAAAAATTTAAAGATGGCTACATGATTATGAGCGAATCGATGCATTAGTCCAATGATTCCCATGTAATGATCAAACCCTGCGAACGTCTCTGGCCTCGGCGGTAAATTGTTGCTTCGCTCCGTGTGTTTGGAATCTGATCTGTAACCAAGCAGGTTACTGAATGAATGAAACTGTCGCTGAGTTCGGCTCCAGGTCTGTCTACTGACTGCGTTCAGTCGAATAAATACTGATTAGAATATATTCTGTCTCTGGCTCTTTGGGTTTGAAACAGGTTTTGTTAAAGAACATTTTCCACAACAAGATCTAGAGCACATAGATCTCCTCCAGCACTGCATCCTAGATGCTCAGTCAGAATGAAATCTGATGAGCTCCACTGATGCTCCAGCAAACCCAGGAAGTATTCATATCCTGCTGGGGTTTACCGTGTTACTCATTTTAATGAACATTTCTGCATTTCTGTTTTTATTTTATAGTAAAAGTCTGTTAAGCGCATTAAAAATGTTACAGGAATAATCATTATTAAATATAGAGCTAATTAAATGTGGCTCATTGAGTGACAGCAGGACCTGGATCGGGTTCCTGACCCGGCTTTTCCTCACACACTGCAGAAACATTTCAACGCTGCAGCTCGCTCCTTTTTTCAGCACTTCTCAGGCTTTTAGGTTTTAATGTTTTCATTCATCAGAACTTTTATTTGCTCTCAGTTCATCTGATGTGGCCTGTGCTGCCCCCTGCTGGTTTTACAGGAGCGCTGCATGCCTCACCTTGCAGGGCGTCCTCTCCCAGCAGCGCCCCCCTCTGGCCAGAGTCCAGCTGGTGGCGGCTGCCCTGCTGCGCCTCCTCCTTCACCATGTGACCCCTGGAGCTCCTGAGGGCCTCGGCCAGCGCCGGGCTGACCCCACACAGCCTGGACACGTCCACTGGAGGACGGAAGAAATGGACGGGACGGTAGTCTCTGGGGAGGTTTGGTGGAGGGAAGACCTGCGGAGGGACAGAGGAGTCAGGAGGAGTTTCCTCCACGAAGAGACGGCGGCAGGGTGCAGGCTGACCGTTTTCTGCTCCAGAGGCTTCTGGGCCAGAGTGAACCCGTCCAGGATCTTCCCCAGGTACGCCGCGTCTCTGGTTCTGTCTGCCAACAGAGTGAGAGCAGCGGCCATTTATATCACTGCTCATCATTTATAACGTTCATCATTTATGAGTGGCACTTTGTGGACCTGCGGCGAGGACCCAGGCCTTCCTCTACGTGGGCCGTGTTTAACCCCTGCACCACCGCAGCGCCTCCATTTACTGCAACATTTATCATGATAAACTTCTTATAAGACTTTGATTCATTGTCAATAAATTCTGATTAATGTTATTTAAAACCTGCCCTTATTGTTAGATTGTGGCTTTGACAGTTTTTCTCCATCAATAAATGTTAAAATATTAAATGTTGAACATTGTGAGCATGTTTGATGCGGCTGTTACCACTTGATGTGCCCAGAGTCCTACGACCAGCAGTGGTAGCAAACCTCAATCTGATTATTAGTCTGACTTTGGTTCAGACTCGGATTACAGCAACAGCCAATCTATACTCATTATCTACATTCCTGTCACCCAGACGCTGCATTCGTTAACAATCAGGCTGTTTTCTCAGGCTGGAACCGAAAAAGCTTCAGCTCAACATTCCTTTTGTTCTCTACGAGTCCTGTCCTCCTGTCTCCTCACCTGTCCTCCTGTCTCCTCACCTGTCCTCCTGTCTCCTCACCTGTCCTCCTGTCTCCTCACTTGTCACCTCACCTGTCCTCCTGTCTCCTCACGTGTCCTCCTGTCTCCTCACCTGTCCTCCTGTCTCCTCACTTGTCCCCTCACCTGTCCTCCTGTCCCCTCACCTGTCCTCCAGGTGTACTGTTGTGGAGCCGTCCAGCCGTACAGTCCGTCTCCAGGCTCCTCGTCTCTCAGCACCGTGTCGTATCTGGACATAGAGTCTCTGTGATAGACATCTTCGTCCTCGTCCTCCAGCGCTCCCACACCGAACGCCTGCAGGTCAAAGGTCAGGTGAACACCGGCCGGGTCTCCACCTGTTAAAGCCTGAGGAGGGTTGAAGCCCACCTGCCCGGCGACCCCTCCCTTCCTAGACCCTACGGGTCGGTCTCCAAACAGCCGGCTCCGGGTTTCGGACTGGGGTTGGAACAGGTGGACATGGCGGTCCGCGTCCCGGCCCGGCAGCGCCAAGCCCGGGTCCAGACCGCGGTACCCCAGGCCCTGCACCCCCAGCCGGGGGCTGAAGTCCACTGGAGTCACATCCTTAGGGGCAAAGGTCACGTCCTCTGGAGCAAACTCCTCATCATCCTCCTTAGCAGAAACAGATCAGGAAGTGAACAGGCTGAATGAAACAGAGAAGAAGAAGGAGAAAGACACGAATGCCAGAAACTCCAGAACCTCCATCTGTTCTGGTCCAAGACTGAAGAACACTTTGATTACCTCTGACTCTTCCGAACCAGCAGGGGGCGGCGCACAGCCGTAGGTTTTACAAACTCCGGCTGTCACTAAGATAAAGAAGAACATTAAGACATGGATGGATGATGGATGGATGGATGGATGGATGATGGATGATGGATGGATGGATGGATGATGGATAATGGATGGATGATGGATGGATGGATGATGGATGGATGATGGATGGATGATGGATGGATGGATGGATGGATGGATGATGGATGGATGGATGATGGATGGATGATGGATGGATGGATGATGGATGATGGATGGATGGATGGATGATGGATAATGGATGGATGATGGATGGATGGATGATGGATGGATGATGGATGGATGGATGGATGGATGATGGATGGATGGATGGATGATGGATGGATGGATGATGGATGGATGATGGATGGATGATGGATGGATGATGGATAATGGATGGATGGATGGATGGATGATGGATGGATGGATGGATGATGGATGGATGGATGATGGATAATGGATGGATGGATGGATGGATGATGGATGGATGGATGATGGATGGATGGATGGATGGATGGATGATGGATAATGGATGGATGGATGGATGGATGGATGATGGATGGATGATGGATGGATGATGGATGGATGGATGATGGATGATGGATGGATGATGGATGGATGGATGATGGATGGATGGATGGATGGATGATGGATGGATGGATGATGGATAATGGATGGATGGATGGATGATGGATGGATGGATGGATGATGGATGGATGATGGATGGATGATGGATGGATGATGGATGGATGGATGGATGATGGATGGATGATGGATGGATGGATGATGGATGATGGATGGATGATGGATGGATGGATGGATGGATGGATGATGGATAATGGATGGATGATGGATAATGGATGGATGATGGATGGATGGATGATGGATGGATGGATGGATGATGGATGGATGGATGATGGATGGATGATGGATGGATGGATGATGGATGATGGATGGATGATGGATGGATGGATGATGGATGATGGATGGATGGATGGATGATGGATGGATGATGGATGGATGATGGATGGATGGATGATGGATGGATGATGGATGGATGGATGATGGATGGATGGATGATGGATGGATGATGGATGGATGATGGATGGATGGATGGATGGATGGATGATGGATGGATGGATGATGGATGGATGGATGATGGATGGATGGATGGATGATGGCTGGATGGATGATGGATGGATGGATGGATGATGGATGGATGATGGATGGATGGATGATGGATGGATGGATGGATGGATGGATGATGGATGGATGGATAATGGATGGATGGATGGATGGATGGATGGATGGATGATGGATGGATGATGGATGGATGGATGATGGATGGATGATGGATGGATGGATGATGGATGGATGATGGATGGATGATGGATAATGGATGGATGATGGATGGATGATGGATAATGGATGGATGGATGGATGGATGATGGATGGATGATGGATGGATGGATGATGGATGGATGATGGATAATGGATGGATGGATGGATGATGGATGGATGGATGATGGATGGATGGATGATGGATGGATAATGGATGATGGATGGATGGATGGATGGATGGATGGATGGATGATGGATGGATGATGGATGGATAATGGATGATGGATGGATGGATGGATGGATGGATGGATGGATGGATGGATGGATGGATGGATGATGGATGGATGATGGATGGATGGATGATGGATGGATAATGGATGATGGATGGATGGATGATGGATGGATAATGGATGATGGATGGATGGATGATGGATGGATGATGGATGGATGTATCGTAGTGAGTTGTAGCATCGTATCCATTATTGCATCAGGACCAGCCGTGGTTCTGATTGGACCTCCTGAACGTCTCCGTCAGAGCCCGGGGTTCTGTGCGCACCTGGCAGCTGGCGCCGGGGTTTCCTCTTCAGGCGCGGCCCGACGCCCTGGCCCTCCTTCCAGCCCATCCGGGTCAGCAGCTCCACGCCGACGGACGACCTGGGAATAGAACCCGCAACCTTCCACCGTCATCACATTTGGCTCCGCGGGGCGCGGCGGCGACCAGCAGGGGGCGGCGCCTACCTGGCCGGAGCGATGAGCTCTTCCAGCAGCGAGTCCCCAGGGATCAGCGCCGCCTGGGCGCCAACGGCCCTCGCCTTCTCTGCAGTCGGGTCTCTGCGGCTGGACGAAAACTCCTGGCTGGTGGTGATCTCTCTGGGGGCGATGCCGTGCTCACCAAAGTCCTGCCGACCGGCCAGACACGGACAGACAGGGAGACAGGGACAGACAGGGAGACAGGGTCAGCACTTCTTGGTGTCTGAATCCATCATGTCCCTCCTGACCAAGTCCGTCTCCAGTCCGTCCCCAGTCTGTCCCCAGTCCGTCCCCAGTCCGTCTCCAGTCCGTCCCCAGTCCGTCTCCAGTCCGTCCCCAGTCCGTCTCCAGTCCGTCCCCAGTCTGTCTCCAGTCCGTCTCCAGTCTGTCTCCAGTCCGTCCCCAGTCCGTCTCCAGTCTGTCTCCAGTCTGTCTCCAGTCTGTCCCCAGTCTGTCTCCAGTCTGTCTCCCAGTCTGTCTCCACTCTGTCCCCAGTCTGTCTCCAGTCTGTCTCCAGTCTGTCCCCAGTCTGTCTCCCAGTCTGTCTCCACTCTGTCCCCAGTCTGTCTCCAGTCTGTCTCCCAGTCTGTCCCCAGTCTGTCCCCAGTCTGTCTCCACTCTGTCCCCAGTCTGTCTCCAGTCTGTCTCCAGTCTGTCCCCAGTCTGTCTCCAGTCTGTCTCCCAGTCTGTCTCCACTCTGTCCCCAGTCTGTCTCCAGTCTGTCTCCAGTCTGTCCCCAGTCTGTCTCCAGTCTGTCTCCCAGTCTGTCTCCAGTCTGTCTCCAGTCTGTCTCCACTCTGTCCCCAGTCTGTCTCCAGTCTGTCTCCAGTCTGTCCCCAGTCTGTCTCCAGTCTGTCTCCCAGTCTGTCTCCACTCTGTCCCCAGTCTGTCTCCAGTCTGTCTCCCAGTCTGTCCCCAGTCTGTCCCCAGTCTGTCTCCACTCTGTCCCCAGTCTGTCTCCCAGTCTGTCCCCAGTCTGTCTCCCAGTCTGTCTCCAGTCTGTCTCCCAGTCTGTCCCCAGTCTGTCCCCAGTCTGTCCCCAGTCTGTCCCCAGTCTGTCCCCAGTCTGTCCCCAGTCTGTCTCCAGTCTGTCTCCCAGTCTGTCCCCAGTCTGTCTCCAGTCTGTCTCCCAGTCTGTCCCCAGTCTGTCTCCAGTCTGTCTCCCAGTCTGTCCCCAGTCTGTCTCCAGTCTGTCCCCAGTCTGTCTCCAGTCTGTCTCCAGTCTGTCTCCAGTCTGTCCCCAGTCTGTCTCCAGTCTGTCTCCACTCTGTCCCCAGTCTGTCTCCAGTCTGTCTCCAGTCTGTCTCCAGTCTGTCCCCAGTCTGTCTCCAGTCTGTCTCCACTCTGTCTCCACTCTGTCCCCAGTCTGTCTCCCAGTCTGTCCCCAGTCTGTCTCCACTCTGTCCCCAGTCTGTCCCCAGTCTGTCTCCAGTCTGTCCCCAGTCTGTCTCCACTCTGTCTCCAGTCTGTCTCCACTCTGTCCCCAGTCTGTCTCCCAGTCTGTCCCCAGTCTGTCTCCACTCTGTCCCCAGTCTGTCCCCAGTCTGTCTCCAGTCTGTCTCCCAGTCTGTCTCCAGTCTGTCTCCCAGTCTGTCTCCAGTCTGTCTCCCAGTCTGTCTCCAGTCTGTCTCCCAGTCTGTCCCCAGTCTGTCTCCACTCTGTCTCCCAGTCTGTCTCCACTCTGTCTCCCAGTCTGTCTCCACTCTGTCTCCAGTCTGTCTCCCAGTCTGTCTCCCAGTCTGTCTCCCAGTCTGTCTCCAGTCTGTCTCCAGTCTGTCTCCAGTCTGTCTCCCAGTCTGTCCCCAGTCTGTCTCCCAGTCTGTCTCCAGTCTGTCTCCAGTCTGTCTCCAGTCTGTCTCCAGTCTGTCCCCAGTCTGTCTCCAGTCTGTCCACAGTCTGTCCCCAGTCTGTACCCAGTCTGTCTCCAGTCTGTCTCCAGTCTGTCTCCAGTCTGTCTCCCAGTCTGTCCCCAGTCTGTCTCCAGTCTGTCCCCAGTCTGTCTCCAGTCTGTCTCCCAGTCTGTCTCCCAGTCTGTCCCCAGTCTGTCCCCAGTCTGTCCCCAGTCTGTCTCCAGTCTGTCTCCAGTCTGTCTCCCAGTCTGTCTCCAGTCTGTCTCCAGTCTGTCTCCCAGTCTGTCTCCAGTCTGTCCCCAGTCTGTCCCCAGTCTGTCTCCAGTCTGTCTCCAGTCTGTCTCCCAGTCTGTCTCCAGTCTGTCTCCAGTCTGTCTCCCAGTCTGTCTCCCAGTCTGTCCCCAGTACAGACTGGAGTCGGTCTAATGGAGACCCTCTGCGGTTTACCTCCTCATCCATGAAATCCTCAGGTCTGGCATGGTGTTTTTCAGCTTTCTGTTGCCGTGACGACACAAAGGTTGATGGGGTCCAGCCTAAGTTTAAGACATGATCAGGAATCTCTGTCCTCCATCAGAACCACAGTCTCTTAGTTTCCATCGTTTTAACAACATTATTACTTTAAAATTATTTACAACACAAATAATGAAGAATAAAGCATGAAATATTTTTTCATTTGATGTTTGCATATGTAAACTTGAACTTGGTCACAATATGTTTCTTCTTTTTATGTCCTTAATTTTCTGTTAATTCAAATGAACCCAAACATGAGCGGTTCTACCAGAACGGGGTTCTGACCTTCCTTGGATCCGACCGTGTTGAAGTATCCGGCTGAGAAGCCTCCAGTGAAGGCCCCGTGGAACCGCTGGTACCGCCCCCTCTCGTCCTTCACCGTCTGCTCGTGCAGCGGCACTGGCTTCTTCAGAGGCTCGTCTGGAAACGCAGGCCGGGGTTAGCAGAACAGTTCTGATCCAGGACCAGCTGGAACCTCAGCAGCAGGGCAGAAGGCCGTTCTGCTGGAGGTTCTGGACGTAGTTCCAGTGGAACCAGCGCCCAGTTTCAGTCCAGGAGGCAAACTCCCCGTCACCTTTCTAAGCCAGGATTAAAAGTTTTATAAAACTGACTGAATTTATTTGAATATGATGATTCAAAGTACCAAAACAGCCATAAATATACCAGATTTAGCAACATGCTAATTTGCATCCAAAGCCGCATGAAACAAACATACAAAAATAACATTAATATCATAAATAAAAATAACCAATGAAACTTCTATGGGTCAGGTAGACCTATTTATGTGCCTTTATCAAAGTGTTTGTTGTGTCTTTTAAAATGTTTACAAAGCTAAATCCGTCATAAAACAGTAACTGACAGGACGTTCGTAAAAGTTAAAAAGGTTCAATAATCTGACAAACCATGCTTTAAGCTGGTGGTTGGAGGACAGACAGGTGGCGCTACAGCTAATGTTAACAGGTTGAGTTCCAGCTCCTACAACCTTTAACCTGTCATTCACAGGTTGTCATTCACAATGACAGGGGTGTCAAACTCCAGTCCTCAAGGGCCGCTGTCCTGCAGTGTTTAGATGTGCCACAGGTAAAAAACAGTGGAATGAAATGGCTTAATTACCTCCTCCCTGTGTAGATCGGTTCTCCTGAGCCTTGCTAATGACCTAATTATTCTTTTCAGGTGTGGTGCAGCAGAGGCACATCTAAAAGTTGCAGGACAGCGGCCCTTGAGGACTGGAGTTTGACACCCCTGTCACGAGAGGACCCAAATTTGGGTCCTCTCGTGAATGACAGGTTAATTGATAAAACATTCTGGTAAAAGGAAGATTTTCTAAATTGAACCCCACAGCGCCCACTGCTAGAGCTTGGAAATAAATTCAGGAGTAGTTTCTTTTTTAAACGAGAAAACTACAATTTAAACAAGTTAAAACTTACAATGAGATTTTTATCTCAGTAAAACCAAAATATCTTGTATTTTTAATAAGAAAAATCCCCACAAGCAAGACTTGTGGGGATTTTCAGACGCTGTTAGTGTAACAACTTTAGAAAATGTGCTTTTATTTTTATTATATGGTTTGAAATTTCACCAAATCCTGATATAACAAAAAGAATCCTATTTTTGTTATATCTTGATGTAACAGAGAGAAGAGCTCGTGTGTCTGTGATGGTTGTATGTATTTTTGATTTTGTTTGGAGCCACCTAGTGGTGTGATGAGTGACTGCATGCAACGGGTCCGTCAGGCAGTCTCGCGGCTTCCCCACCTGAATGCTGAGCGCTGGTGGAGGTAGGTGCGAGAGAGGCAGCTCTCTGCCAGCAACCTGCAATAAATAACAACCAGCAACTCCTGTTGCTCTGTAATGTTTAGGTTACCATAAAGAACAGTAACAGTATGCACCGCTGACATTAGGAAGAAACAGGACAGTCAGAGAGAGGTCCTTTGATCTGTGTATTTTTATGTCTTATCAAAACGAGAAAGTTTCTCATTTGAACGAGAAATGTCTCCTGATTTACTCCCAAACTGGCATCCAATCAAGTCTATAAACATATAACATTTATAATGTGTTTTAGTGATGAGATGCAAACTAATTACCATGTTGTGAAAAAGTCTTCAATGTGTGATAAAGTCATGCAGCCTCAATTAACCTATTTGAAATATTGCAGATTAAAGTTTTCAATTTACTTTTACATGTGTTTTTTAAAGGTGAGGTGAGTCCAAATTTAAATCAAGTTATTTAAACTGGGTTACCAGTTAATCCAGTTCCTCTCCCTCCAGAAATACAATGCTAAGGCTAGTTAGCATGGCCATGTCTTCCTGGAAAGGTTTGTCTGACTTTCTAGGAAGACAAACCGTTTTCCTGGAAAGGCATGCTGTTTCTTCACCACTAGCTCATTCAGCAGCATGTACATTAGAGTGATTGACAGCACTAAGAACCTCTTCCTCCCTCTGATTGGTTGTTTTTGACCCGGAGCGGTCCACTTCTGCGGATGATAATAGCAGGACTGGGAGGAGGTGGAGGAGCTTGATTTTCGCACAGATGATCCATATTATGCTATATTGTCACAACATGGTGACAAATTTAACAAATGTGTTTAAAAATTATACAAAAGTTACATACGAAACACATATGAAACACATTTACTAGTTCTGAATCGAACCGTCTGGAGCTTCAGATGTTAATCTGAGGACACGTAGTCCTCAGTCTGAGGGACATTTTCATTTGAAGCAGGAGAACCAGCTCTGGCTTCTAATCTCAAGGTTCGGTTCTGTCTGGTTCAGCTAGCAGCCTGCTAGCTTAGTCTCCGTAAATATGTCTTCCTCCGGTTCTTCCGGTCATCCAACACCCTGCAGGAGTTCATGGAGGGGGCAAACGTGTGACGGAGCTGTTGAACCGGACCTCACCTTCTTCCAGAGGCTCCAGCGGAGTCCCGAAGCTCACAAAGTCCTCCTCGCTGTCGCTGACTGCCGCCATGTTTGCATACAACTACGGCCTCCACAGAGGGACAAACTTCACAGAGGAAAGCGTCAAAACAACTGAATGAGAAACTGCGACATCTCATGATTAAAGTCACCAAAAAGTTACAACTAAATTAATAAAAATGAGGTAGAAATTGTCTTCTCTTCCCTTAGAGTGTCATTTATTATCATTTATCATTTGTTTAAATTCTCAGTTCTTTAAATCAGCCTAAAATGTTGTTATTTATACGCTTATTCAAGGATCGCTACGTCTTCCACTCCATATGAGGGAT